>NW_020539725.1:18116821-18174891 GCF_003426905.1 Ctenocephalides felis
TATCAATACAGATCAGATCATACTATTGCATAATAGTTTAATAATAATTCAAATAAATTTTCGAAAGATATATCGATACAATTTTATTATAATCATCAACAAACTAATATAAATTATGCACTTTATGAACAGTATTTTGACACCATTGTACGAGTATGTAGCTGAATTTGTTCAAAGTATATTTTACAAATTAGTATTTCTGTGATGAAAAATATAAAATGGTTTTGCCGTTATGTAAGCGTAAATTAAATGCATGTAATATTTGCATTGCAAATTAAATACAGTAAACAAGAATTCAATAAAGACAGTTATTATTATAAATGTTGGTTTATAATAAATCAATAAATCATCAATTAATTGTTATTCAGTATAAAACTTATTAGTAATAATTACTAACTAATTACTATGATTATATTAATTTTCTCTGGTGTGATGGTTAAGCGCACGGATTCGTGTTATAAAGTGATGGATTATACACTTCTTCTGAAAAAATAAAGCATGAAAAAAGAAAACATAAACAAATAAATTTAGAAGCAAAAATTATTTACCTGCCATATTTTTTTATATATCCAAATCACTATTTTTTATATTTATGAAGCAAAAATGAAAAAGTTACTCAACTTAAATATTATTTTAAGTTAAGTAATTTTTGTTTGATAATATGTTTTATCAGTAACAAAATCTGTAATGAATGTTTTCACAGGACCAGATGTGAGATCCATCGGCCGGGCGGTAATATTATTTTATGGTTTGCACATTCGTGAATTACGAGAAAGGAGATATTTTGTATTGTCCAATGCAACAAAATCTTTACACTTTTACATATACAAAAATTTTTTTTTACAAAAAATATATCCTTTTTTGTAATTCACGAATGTGCAAACCATAAAATAATATTACTGCCCGGCCGATGGATCCCACATCTGGTCCTGTGACAAAAACACATATTTCAAACAAAAGTTACTCAACTTAAAATAATATTTTAAGTTGAATAACTTTTTCATTAGTGCTTCCTACACATAAAAAATAGTGATATTCATATATAAATCAATATTGCAGGTAAATAACTTTTGCTTCTCAATTTATTTGTTTATGTTTCTTTTTTCATGCTTCATTTTTTGAGAAAAAGTCCATAATGAATTATCCTTTATAAACATTTTGTATTATTCTGTAATCATCATCATTAATATTGTTATTCTATATTTGAAACAATGAGTTTTTGACAGGAGAACCTGATGATGGAACGTACCTAGTTCCGAAAAGTCGTAATTAAACATCTAGAAAAAAAACTTATTATTGGATTAATTGTTCGGAAAAGAAACCCCTATCAATTTATTAAAAAATCCAGGAAATATCAATTATATATATACATGTGTGTGTGTGTGTGTGGGTGTGTGTGTGTGTGGGTGTGTTTTTATGCATACATCAGTTTAGAAACAAACAGAAAATACAAGAGGAGATTTATTTCTTAAGCGATGATCTTATTATTTCCAAGGTTATGATCAAAATAATTTCATAAAATTTTAATTATACCACGACAATGCAACCCTTTCGGATTACAAAAAACCTTGTTTCTTTCATCATATTACACCATTCTTTATGTTCATTGAAAAGTGATGAAATTGTATTTCGAATTAAAACAACTTAAGAGGCTTTTATTTATTAATCTTCTTAAATATCTTTAAATAAATTGTATACCCTTTGATATCAAAAAAGAAAATCATTAAGAAATTAAGGTACCGTGTCAAAGAATAGAATATAAATAAAATAGAAATTATATTTTACCATATGATGTCTTTAGCATGTGCAATGATATTGAGTATTGACTTCATTTCTGTTTTATTTAGTATAAAATAATTGTATAGAAATTGTGTTGAATTATTGTGTACATAATAATATAAAAATATAATATCAATTTTAATTTTATAATACAAATCGTTGCAGAGTTATTTAGTAGCAAATAATATGTTACAGGCAACCTGATATCTAGCAGTAGTGAGAATATTGAACAAAAGTGCATAAAAAACCTATAGTAAATAAAGAAATAGGGTAGAGCGTGTCTTAAAGGTCAAAAATCAGTATAGTTAAACAATTTTTAACAACACTATTTGCAAGTAGAGGGAAAAATATGTATAATCAGCCAACACCTTGATTCTTACGACGATGCTATCCGAAGATAAACAATAGAAATGTGTATTTTCTTTCGTCGTTAGGTTTTTTGGTTGTGAGCACTGTTGTTTAGTTTCCGAAACCTTAATATTATTTTAAAATATACGTCATTTAATTGTTCATACGTCATATATAACCTCACATAAAGCTTACATCTGGGCGGGGTAAAAAGAGTCAATTAACATTTACTTTGGCAAAGGTGTAAAAAAAGAAAATAAGTAAAATAAGTTGGATAAAGCAATTTTACAATATATAAATTGAATAAATATTTATCCACTTCTGCCGATAAATGTTTCTGACGAATTACCAGATCAAGGTTAGATACAGTATTATGTACTGATAAAACTTATATTTTGCATTAGTGGAATTATGTAGCTATTATAATAGCTACATAATTCCACTAATGCAAAATATAAGTTTTATCAGTACATAATACTGTATCTAACCTTGATCTGGTAATTCGTCAGAAACATTTATCGGCAGAAGTGGATAAATATTTATTCAATTTATATATTGTAAAATTGCTTTATCCAACTTATTTTACTTATTTTCTTTTTTTACACCTTTGCCAAAGTAAATGTTAATTGACTCTTTTTACCCCGCCCAGATGTAAGCTTTATGTGAGGTTATATATGACGTATGAACAATTAAATAATTATTTAGTAAAATCTCTTTGAAATTGAAAATAAGATATTGGATCTGTTTGGCAGATAGCCGTCCCATTTTACCTTGCTTATGGGGTAAAAAAGACCAGGTTATAAACTTTTGAAAAACAGCAAAATAATGCATTTCTACAATGATGAATTAGTTGGGAGTTTTACTGAGCATTGTCAGATAGCTGTTTCTTTGATATGTGATATTTATTGTGATGTAATTGGTTTGGTTTTCATAATATAATTATGAAGTGAAAGTGGACCTTCAAAGTCAAAGTGGACCTTTGTACCCCGCCTTATTCTATATGAAAATTAATATGATGTAGAATATTAAATAAAATAGTATGTACAATAAAATAATGTATGTGACTGCAGCGAGAAAAAAATATAGTATGCACCTTATTTTTAAACCTAATTATCAATCTTCATTTTATTTATATTTAGGATAGCGTATTTAATTTTCAGTTATTGAAGGCTAGAATATTAGCCAAAAAATATCGTTGTAAAAAGATAAACATTAAAAATTTCATATCTTCATTGATGTTACGCCTGATCATTAGAATGATTTATATTTGTGTATAGTTTGTGCATATCAGATGATGAACTTTAAAAGTGATATTTATTTATCTCTTTGAATTTTCTGCATGTGTTAATATTTGTTCAAAACTTAAAAGTAGACAGACGTCAATCATGAGGTGTAACATTATACAAAAGATTCACCAACTCTTGACTGTATTCTAATTATTGCAAATCATCCAAAAGTTCTTTGAACTTAAGAAATGAATTCTTCTCATGAATTTTTAAAATCAAGCATCAAAATACTTTGGGGATTCCAGTGACTAAAAGTAAAATAAATAAAAATAATTCCGTAAAATACCCAGAACATATAAATGAAGAATTAGCAAAGGCTGATGAATATGCATTGATAAAAACACTTAATTACCAATCATCAAAAAAGAATATTTTTTGATTCTGTTTCGAACAATTATGACTAATAGTTGATGTAATAAAGTTTTTGTACATTTTTGTTTTATAAATTAGAAATTTATTCAATATGTCTATATACTTAGAATATTTTTATGCCACCAAAATGATGAATAATCGGACTATTATTATAGAATATTAGATAAACCCTTTTACAGTGATATCTGTATTTGCACATCACTGCTTTTAGAATATAATTACCCCATTACCACGCCATAAAGATAATAATCACAATTTCATTTAAATTTATGAGGATTTTCTTTAAATGCTTTTATATATAGAACCCTTTGAAAGATAAGCCATAATTATGTATCATATTAACATAAATATGGAGATAATATCGAATTAGGAGTTAATATGACGATATTCATGTTTAGAGGCAGTTTTAATTTTATACAAGTTTCATTTACAAGATTTTAATTGCAATGTACTTTACAGCATGTTGATTACATTAAAATTATTTTTTATGTGGTATTCATTTGTAATTTTATAATTAGTTACCAAATCAATTTCAAATTAAGAGTCATCGGCATTTTGCATTAAGGCAAGTTGCATGAACTTCCCCGTATGCGTAAAAAATAATATTTAATTCTTATTCCAAAATTGAATGATATTTTATAATTAACCCGTTATTGGAAGGACTATAATATTTTAGGATATTCATTACGACCACGATCTTACAAAGTTTTATCAAACCCAACAAAAAAAATGTTTGAACAATTAATTACAAAGTAAATGGCAGGCCGATCTTCACTAAAAGCTAATCAGCAACGTTTTCTACTAATATCATTTATCTGGTAATTATTAAGAAGCTGCTGAATGATTATAGCACAAAACTAATAAATGCGAGTTTTTATCTAGTTTTATCGAATTGCTTTGAAATTTTTAAAATCGGTGCAGCCATTTATGAAAGGACGTCGACGATAGGTTAAATATGGAACACTTACTTACTCACTATTTATAATTGTGATGTCAAATGATTCAGAATGAGTTGATCCGTCAAGAAACAATAAAATTAGGATTCAGTCGAATAGGAAAAATTTCTAGTTAAATATAAATTTAAGAAAAATCAATCATATTTTAATAATTATGAGATAATTATTGATATAAATTCCAGCGGCAATATTAGTAGACATTATAGTCAACTACTATACTACTACTATTTTCTTCTAATGGAAAAATTTTAATTAGTCCAGACAGCTCTATGAAAACAATTATTCAATAGTAAACTTTTATATTTTAGAAGTGCGTTGCTTTACAATTACATTAATATTTATATTCTAAATATAAACGAACAGAAAATACCGTTCCACTTGCAATAATAAATAAATTAAACCACACATACAATAGATTGCATTGTCCCATCATATGCAAAAAACTGCATTATACTTTGTCAAATATATTTTTTATTTCACTTCATTACCTTTTTGTATTTTGGAATACTTTGTGATTACTTTGTATGCCACTTTTTAATATATCATTAAAATTTAAATGTTTATAACGAAATTCAAGTTCTCAAAACTAGGATAACAATTTAGCATATCTTCGTTTTCAAGTATCTTTGTTTAAAATGATATTTGTCAAATGAGAAAATAAATTATTTTTTTTAAACAAATAATAACGATATGCATAATAATTTTTCTAAACAAACAGGAGGCTAGACAAGAATTTTATTTAATAGTTAATTATATTATTTCAATTCAAAAACTGAAACCAAATTTAAATGTTTTCTATACAGAAATACAAATATGTAAATATATATTCATAAATTATTTATAGTACAATTGATGATATTTATATTCGATGGGATGCGTTACATTTAGCATATTATTAGCACATCAAAAATATTTAAAAAACTGAATATTTTATATTTTTAAAGCAAACCAAACTAATTAATATCATTTAAATAAATATCATCTAAAGTCTCTCTAAACAGAATGTATTCACTTTCACATAATTAAGTTTTAAATGAATTGCTATAATTACGTTGTTATAATTACAATTTTTAAATTTCTTGAATATTTTAACAATCAATATTTCGAATTTTGATAATTCATAAATTAAGTTAAAAATTCATATGATATAAATTCGTAAATAATATATAAAAGTTTTCGATAAACATGTTCTTATATCACATAATTTGTGAACACTATTACATGAAATTATTTTCTCCATTGAATGGGAGCTTTTTTAATATTGGCATATTTAATTTAGTGATCTATTAAATTAGATGAAAATATAAAATGCCGGGGGATATAATTATAAAATATATAAATTAATTATCAAATCAAATGACTACTTTTAATAAAGAGATGAAACTATTAGTAAATTTGTTAAATGTAATTTTCTTGATTTACTTGTTCCTTGATATTCAGTAATATAATAGTTTAAAATACTTATAAAAAACATCATGAACTAAGTTCTAAATTTTTGCCATTTATGAAACAAGTTAAAATGCTACTCTAGAAATAATAAAGAATATAAACACAAAGTTTAATGAAATTGGAAAGTGTGGCAGGAAGGTGAAAATTGAGGGTTGCATCCATGCATTTTTCAAAATGCACTCAAAAAAAAAAAGAAAATTGATTCAATGCAGTAAAGAATAAGTTAAAGTTGGAAAACTCTTGCTGAAATTATTTTTTTTTTTTTGTAAAATTGAGCTTTCTATAGGCTCAAAAAATCTCAAATTCAGTCACAAACTTTCACTGGCAGAAATTGAGATGAAAAACGATGTAATTACTGTAATAATTCATACGAAATAAGAGTTTGTGGTACGAGAGTGAAAACTTAGGGTTATGTGCTTTTATACACGAAAAAATGACCAAAACAATTAAAAATAAAATTGGAATAGTCAACATCACGTGGTTTCAATCGTGGTTTCAATCAAAATTGTACAAAAACCTGTCCGGAGATATACCTAAAAGATTTCCAAACTTTAACGGGAATTGGATTATGGTTTTTAAATTTATAGGGCATAAACACACACAAACAAATAGATATATAAAAAATTATAATGAAAATTTAACTTATTTTTATCTTGGCTGAACTAAAACCATTGGCTGATTGAAAATTTCCAAATCATATATTGTGTTCCGATATTACATAAATCGACATTTGCACGAACCATGCTCCGCGTACCCTATGTTTCACTTAAATTATTAATGCATTTAGGTTATTAACTATCACTAATATGTACCGAAATAATTCCTTATTCATGTATATAATTGGAACTATTATTATTGCATTGGTCAAATGATCAAATCGCGTTGAACTATGCTCGTGCCATCGTATAAATATTCATGGCTGCCATACATTATCATATATAAGCCTCGCTTACATTCTCATCTGTTTGAATCGAAGTAAATCCATAGAAGTAAATGCATCGAGCAATACGGATCCGTCTAGGACTTCAATAAATTAATTAGTAATAGTTGTAATGAGATGATGATAAACGTATTCAATATGAACAAGTTATATGTAGTTGTGTTATTTTTTGCAATTCTGCAATGTGTATTATGTGAACCTTTAGTAAAAGTGACCCAAGGAATGCTGAGAGGCAAAGAGTACGTCACCGATGATGGTCAATGTTACCATGCTTACAAAGGGATACCGTATGCGAAAGCACCGTTAGGACATTTGAGGTTCAAGGTAAATTTATGAAAGTATTTGATGAAAGTGCAATAGTTTAAATTATATTTATGCGATCAGATTTGAAGTTCGAGCAGTATGATGTCAAGCTGTAGTGATATCAGTTTTTACTTGAAAATAGAAAGCAATATGCTTCCAAGTATAATTAAAGTCATACTTCAAATATGACATGATGGGTTTGTCATTGTAATTAGCATTTAGAAATGAGCCTTTATTAGAGAAATAAAGTAATTGCTGATTAATAAATTCTATAATATTCGTTCATACAGTGGATTATGTCAAACAACGCCTAAACAAATATTGTTTTCGCAACTTCACTCATCATGTAATAATTGTGTTTCATGTAATTAAAAGAACTTCATGTAATTAAAAGTAACATACATTCATTGACTGATGGTATTTTTTTACATTTTCGCTGGCGATATAATCTCATTCTTTGAACAGCTGTTACATCTGTTCTGCCTAAAAAATAATTTCCATTTCAATAACTTCAAAGATTTATAGAAACTACGAATAAGATAAAAATTATTTAAATAAACTTATGTTTCATACACGGCGCAAATGCTGCATTTGTTTAATCATTTTCATTATAATTATACGGGGGACATGGTAAAATATTCTTCTGATTCAGGCATTTTTCATTAAATCAAGATTTGTACTACGATGTAACATTAAAATGTTTATTTATCTATGCCGATTTCCTTGTTGATATTGGTACGCATACAAAGACAGACTCTATTTACATACGACCCGTGACGATCGAAAGATGAATCATTGGCACTCGACTCTTATCTTATCTTATCTGCCGTAACGCACTTCCGTTGCATTTGTACGAATTTACAACCTAGTCGCGCCTAAAGAAGTTTTACTTCAAAAATTTATCAGTATCACATAAATTGTAATATGTATTGAAATTCATCACATAGAGATGGGTCTAATGTTTGGGTTGTCATCTTTAAAAAAAACGTCGTAGTTTGAAAGTAGTTAATCACAAGAGCTCATTAAACCCTTAGGTTCTGATTACTGTTTAAATAAAGAAGTACGTACATACAATTGTTTTTAAAGTAAATGTTGCATTTATTTATATAAATTAAAATAGTATTACTACATTTTTTGAGATGTCAGACATAATTGCTATATCAAAGAATTTTTTCGGTTTGATTAAATTTTTTCGTAAAATTAAGTATGATTCATTAAGTATGATTCATTAAATATACAAATTATTTCAGTATATATTAAATGTCCAATAAGTATTTCAAACATTTGACCAGCAAATAAATAATTTTTTTCTCATTCACGTAACACACACGTTATTTAACATTGATCATTACGTTTATATAATAAATTTTAATGACTCTAAAATTGCAGTATGAATTTAATTAACTAGTGTTATGCAAGTATTTATTATGATAATTGTTTTTAATTAATGTAAATTATTAAAATAACACTCGTCATTAAATGTGGAAAGTATTGTTCAAATGGATATTCCTAATACACTTCAGAGTAAATTAAAGGTAAAATTGTCCAATCCGGTTGTGATTAATTAACTACACTCGAAGTATTTGTTCCCATTTTTATGATTATGTGCAGAGTCGATTTTCACTTGAGATTTGACATCTAAAACATCAAGTAGAAATTTAACATCAAAGCTGCCTAATATCGGGCCAGCAAACTAGCCCACGTCGAAATAATTTTGCCACCACTGGGCTCGACAAATAAAATTGTGTATAAAATTCATACACTTTTCTAATAATAATAATAATATTTATAGGCACCTCAAGAACCGGAATCATGGTTCGGTGTGCGTAAGGCCTTTACCGAGGGCAACATTTGCAAGCAATATGACCTGTCTACCGGCGAAAAAAAAATTGCAGGTGAAGAAAATGATTAATTATTAATTAAATGTAGCACATGTAAAAACTAAAAATTAAGTTTTATTTCAGGCGATGAAGACTGTCTATATTTAAACGTATACACGCCTAAAACTTACAAGAAAACTCAGGCTGACTTACCAGTGATGGTGTGGCTTCATGGAGGAGGATTTTTAAGCGGTTCTGGAAATTCAGATACTTTTGGCCCTGACTGGTTGGTTGCTCGTAATATGGTTGTGGTGACCCTAAATTATCGACTGGGGCCTTTTGGGTTTCTCAACTTGGGAATTGAAGATGCCCCTGGAAATATGGGATTGAAAGATCAAGTTAGTAATTAATTAATAATTTATTTCAAAATTGAAAGTAATTAATATTTATAAGAAATGTCTTTCCTTCGAATTATATTATTTTTTAAAATTCAAGTTAAATTCGATTTTTTAAGGAAATTGTCCTATTTATTTAAAAAAAAATAGTAAAAGCTGATTTTGAAAGTTCTAATATATTCAAACAAAACTATGAATTTTCTGTTGTATATAATTCTATTCATAACAATTTATTTCAAATTGGCGGTTTTATCAATTACATTATAATTGTTATATAACCTATTTAGTTTCATGGTAAATGGTAATACTAAGAAAGTGCATTAAAATTATAAATCCAATACCAGATTAATGAATACGCTATTTATACTTTCGAATATGTAAGATGTAAAAATTAAACATCATGCAAATATCTCAATATAGTTTTGTTTTCAGATGCGATTCAAAAAATAAAATAGTAGTTAATGAATGTAAGTAGTCGTGTTATATATCTGATCTAAAAGAGTGATCAATATTTTTATTATTATGTTATAGTTTTACTAATATTTTAATTTTATAATAAAAGCACCCAATAATAACATAGGAATTAATATAATATATGCAATAATATGAAAAATAAAAAATTGTTATTCAGAAATGGCAGAAGCATGCAAGATATTTTATATTTAACAACGAGAAAGAAACGTTCAATAATAAGCAAAACAAAATGCAATGGAAATAAATTAGAGATATAATTATCAACTTATCAATAGATTATGGTGCCAATTTTCTATTAAAATGGACTGTAACTTAGCCTTGTTATGGCAAAAAGCATTTCACAAAAAAAGAGGGTAACATGGCGTCTATTTTACTGGAGACTATAGATAAATTGAGAAGTCTTAAATTCAATTAAAATTTAAGTTGTCCTATTGGTGATATTTTTTATAGATAATAAAGTTATGTAGTTGATCGTTGCTTAAGTTTCTTGCTCCCTTTGTCTCTAGGTTGCAGCTCTCCAATGGGTCCAAGATAATATAGATGGTTTTGGAGGAGATCCTAAAAATGTAACATTAGCTGGGTCTAGTGCAGGTGCAGCAAGTGTAAATTATTTAGTTTTATCGGAAAATACGAAAGATTTATTCCAAAAGGCTGCTATATTAGGAGGAAGCGCTCTCAATCCGTGGGCAGTTGACCATAATCCAAAAGAGGTAAAAAAATGATTTATTTTATAAATTCAAAATTACTAAACAAATATTTAAACTAATTGATTGAAAAATCTCCTTATTGATTGAAAAAAATGGCCATACGATATTAACTAAAATGCCGAAAAATAAAAAAAAGGAGATATGTATTGGAGATAAAATCTTTAAAAAAATAAATATATGCAAATATTTATGTATATAAATTTCAAAAACCGATGTATATTATTCAACTAAATTGAATGTTTGAAATTTTTCGAAACCTACAAGTTCTTAATATGTACAATAAAAATCTATTACAATCATTGCACCAAAATCGACAAACAATGAATGGCAAAATATTAAGAATATATATATATATATATATATATATATATATATATGTGTGTATGTGTGTGTGTGTGTGTGTGTGTTTGTTTATGCGTGTTTAAAAAAATAAAAGTTTCATTCTCAGTATACTAAACAATAGCAAATTATAATACTATAGAAAAATATTATTGAACTTCGAACCGGATCAAATTATGCATGAAAAAATATAAACAATCATTTCGGAAACGTTAAAATGATTTGGACACCTTTGGTTTATTACTGTACTTCAAATACAATATTTCATATTCTGGAATCAATAGAGTAGACCTCTAATCGCCATATACAACATTATCACATAGAATTATAGAAACTATGTATTCTGATTGTCTATTAATTAAATAAGAGAAATATTCTGGAAAAATAAAGGAAATAGGATATTTTAACGTAATAGTGAATAGTTACAATCCAAAATTTCACCATCGATAATGAACCTACAAAAAATCCAGAAAACGTGTTTATACCTTAGTAAATCCAAGACTAATTTATTTATATATTTATATAATAAATTCATAAACCAGCCGTAATCATAGTTAAAGGGACCGCCATCTAACTTTTGCAGCCATTTTAAATCTTTAGCATCCATTTTGATTTTTTTGGCAACCATTTAAAACCAAAACTATTATTTCAAATTAAAAAAAAAACAGTAGTTTTTTTATAGAATTTTCAAAAAAAAGTTATTTGGCGGACTCTATAGAAAATATTAATTCGAACTCTAGCCAATAATCTTCCTGAAGCTTTGAGATTGTATGTGCATATTATTTATTAATTTCCATATGTTGTTTAGAATGCATATAAACTTTCTGAAGCTTTGGGCCACATTGCCTCCTCTGAAAACGACGCTTTGGACTTCCTCAAATCAGCTTCTGCTGATGATGTCATTCAAGCAGTAGGAAGTCCACCTTGGTCAACAGTCGTTGCTGATGAAAATCATTTGATTGGCAACATTACATTTGTCCCGAGTATAGAAAAAGAATTGGCTGGTGAAAAATCAATAATTACATCCGCCGTTAAGGATATTATAAAATCAGGAAACTTCCAGCACGTCCCAATGCTCTTTGGATTTGCTGATGGTGAAGGAATTTTAGCATACAAAGACGCTAAATTAGATCCAGTAACTTATGGACTCAAAGACGTAGATTTCGGTTGGTATGTACCAAAAGAACTTTGCTTGACAGAAAATACAGAAAAATTTCATGATGTGGCTGAGATGATAAAATTTTTTTATTGCGGAGAAGATGTTTGCGCTGATTTCGACGTGGACACATTCATGAGAATTAAAGGTGACACGTGGATTATCAGGGGAATTGATAATATGGTGAATCTTTTGGCACACCATTCTTCGCAACCAATTTACTATTATGAGTTTGCATTTGATGAATTTGGAGTATTGAGAGACTTTTATGGAGATACAAATATAAAAGGAGCATGTCATGCAGATGATCGCAGCTTTTTCTTCAAGAATAAAAATATTGTTCTTCCCAAGGATGTTAACGAAAATGTGAACAAAACTCACCAAAGATTCATGGAAATAATTTCTAATTTCATAAATACAGGGTAGGTAAAATTATATCTTATATTCGATTTTGATAGGCACATAGTTTCATATAGAAAATCAGGGATATACTATTAACCAACGATTAAATTTTACATATAAAACCAAACAGTCAAATTAAAATATAAATTGAAAAATTAAAAAAAAATAGCTATTATCTGTTTTGACATTATATATGATTCATCATTCAGCAACAAGAATTTAAACATTTTTTATATTTCTAATAAGAACAACAACAAAAATTTATCCACCATTTGAATTCCTCAGTTTTTAATAAATTAGCGTGTAACATTATAATTTTTGGAGAAACCTGTTAAATAACAAAATTTCAATGTTTACTTTGAAAAATAATGCACCTAAACTAAATTTTAACCAATAATTAATAACCCTAACAATTAATAGTAATTAGTTTTTGCTAAAGTAGTAAAAAAGTTACATTTTGGAAGCTTGGAGATGAAAAATACTTTAATAATATACAGTTAAATTTAAATCATATGAACATCTATGGATTAATAATTTTATTTTTTCAGGAATCCCACATATCACAAAACAGAAGAATTGCCTATTGATTGGCAACCTGTCAGCAAAGACACCACGTATTATTTATCTATAGGCAAAGATCTGGAATTAAAAACAAATCCAAAAGCTGAATCATTAACATTCTGGAGGAACTTGATTGTAAATGAGACAGATTGTAATACAGAAAAAGAAATTTAAAAAAGTGCTCATAATATTCATTTTTTAAAATGGAATTCGATTATTATTCCATTTAAAATAAAATTCAAATTTTTGCGCCTAATTTAGTATATTTAGGCAAAACATCCAACGGATTGGAATCATCAGCTGCAGCTGGTTAAGGTCTGAGAAATGATTCAAAATTGAAAACCATCCAGGTCTTCCAAAGTTCAACACAAATTAATAATTGTAAATATTTAAAATGCGTAATATTATGATAATTATTATTATTAGTTTATAATTATAGTTATATAAGAGTAGTTATTAATTTATTACTATTTATAAGCATCCACATGACTTGAATTCTCAAACAATGAAATAAACTTAAAAAAATTCAAACTGATATTATTATTTAATTTTTTAAAAAATAAGAGTAAAGGTATGAACCATAGGGAATAATAATTGCAGTATAATTATTATTATAAACATATTCTTTTAATTGAAAAGAATTAAGTATGTTAGTTTATATCATTAAATAAATTAATTCCAATCAACACTTTTAAAAAATATTACCTAGGAAAAATAAATCGGATATGCAAAACCTTTGTTCAAATAACTAATATTGATGACATTAAATTAATTAATTCATCAAATCAATTAGAACAGAAAAATTCATAATATACGTAAAAACTTTAAAATCAGGCTTCTAAAAAAGCTCTCCAGAAGCTCAATCAAATTTTAAAATGGCATTACATATATTACTAATAAAAAAATTCAAAATGAATAAAATTACAAATGTCTGAATATATTCTAAATTGAAAATTTGGTTTTTGCCACATATTTATCTATTGATTAAAAAAATACATTGTATGAAAGATAAAACGAGAAGACACCATAAAATATCATCAGATTATTAGGAAAAATGAACATAATAATAATTTTCAAATAGTAAATTAATTTATTTGTGGACGCATCTCCAAATGTTTCTTATTTTCTGTATTCTATTCCAACTTTCGTCAAATTTTCTCAACATTGAGATTGTAATGAATGAACAGATTCAGATAAATTAACAGTAAAACTGACCATTTTTTTGTAATCTCAGAAAAGTAATTTTCTGCGATAAAAATTATTTCAATGCTGCATTTTTGACGTATAGCAAACATAAGAGATTATTATATTAAAATCACTATTTACACATAATTTAAACACAGACATAACTCAATTTCTTATCATCCTTTGAGATAAAAACAGTAGCACTTAATTTATTCAAAATGATATTTTAATATTTTTTTGATCTTCTAAGAATTATTTTGGTTTTAAATATTTGCCTGTGAAAAGGACAAATATTTTTATATTCAACTGGGGCAACAAATTGTAAATAATGCTGAAGTATAATTATTTAAAGTTAATAAAAAATTCATTTAATTCAGATCATTCGATTGCCATTATCACATCGTATAAATTGTTTGTTACTATCAAAAATTTAAATCTACAAGATCATTTACAAGTACAAAACATATCATTTATTGGGCATTATTAATCTACAACTAAATCTCTTGTTTTCAAAACTGTGTTATCAGTCTTAGTCAAGAAACAATTGTTTCTGTGTAATTTAAGAGATTATTTTATTTGGTTTTTAGAATAATTAGGACGTTATGAGAACATATCTGTGTTTTTCTAGTTTAAACATTGGTAGGTGCGTGACTTCCATTAAAATTTAATTATTTTATTATATTAGTGAAGCTTTACCGTTAAAAGTATAATTGTTTCTTGGAATCAGTATGAAAAAGCATGCATATGTAATAATTACCTGATAATTTTCAGAGTGATTTTTTATAGTATTTAGTTAATTGTAGTACAAGATTCATTCAAAGTGATAATATAAAAATTATTTATTTAAGTCAGGTTTCGAAAGTTAAAAAACGTGAATATATGTAATTGAATAACGTTACAAAATAGAACAAAATGAGTAAGTGATATTTTGAATTTAGTCAAATTGGATGATTATATCTATCTACTGATACATAAAATTAATTGATTTCATTACAAGGAATTGTGATCGAGTTTTTCTCCTAATTTAGGATTAAATTTCATGATTCGGACAGAAATCAACATTTAATTTGAAAGAAACGGTTAATAATTTTTGAAATCGATAATAAATCAGATAGTACGAGTAACTCTTAAAATTTCAAAAATGTATCGAAAACTGTTATTAACTATTATTCGTGAAGATATGACTAGCCCAATCTTTACTATTCAAAACGATTATAAATGTTAAATCAAAGTGATTATTCAAAATTTTCTCAGAAAATGAATTTTCAAAATTTAAATGTTGATTCAAATGGAACTACAGATCGATCATTTCTATCTTTTATCGAAAATATGCGAACACATAATAATTGATGAATAATTCAGAATGAAATAGTACACCAAAAAAACATAAATTTGTAAATAAATTTAAAATAATATATTTTTATATTTATTTGACTTTATAATATATCAATAATTTTAAAATTGTAATTTTTATTTAATTAACACTTCTCGTACATCTGAGGTCTGCTGAAACCCAAAACGTCACCATTTTCACAAGGTCGCTCGTTTTTGCGCATATTTTAGGCCTTTAATTTTTTAGCATTGTAGATAGTTCAAATTTTATTTTCATTTTTTTTAAATCACTGGGGTCTGCTACACTTCTTGTTTATGCTTCGATGCTGGGCTAAGGTGGTTACTAAAAGGGTTAATAATAGCGTTGAATGAAATAAAATTTTAATGATGAATTTTATTTAACGTCGTAATAAATAAATAAATTGGTTATTTTTCTCTCTGTGGACGTAGCAAATCCTCGTGTTCAAATATGTCAAGGAGTGCTGGAAGGATATTCTTCAGTGACAGAAGATGGAACAACCTTTTATTCCTTTCAAGGAATTCCATATGCCACACCGCCTGTTGGGAACTTAAGATTTCAAGTTGGTATTCTTATAAAACATCACATAAAAATAGTATGGATTATAAAATTAATTTTACTGTATAAAATAATTGAATTCAGTAGTAACTGAATGTGAAATTACTGAATAAAATTTTAATGACTATTTTTATAGCAACTAAAATATTTCTTTTCACTTTTCAAAACAAACTCATTTTGACTTCAAGCAAATCATTAAATTTGTGTTAGGTGAATCCATCGAATTAAAAAACCTTACATCAAATGTTTATGAGCAAAAAATATTTTTTCATGAATTAACAATAGATTTCCGAGAGCAGTCATTTTCACTGTTTTTCATAGATCTCATTTGATTGTTTTTTAGAATTATTACCATTTATTTTAATTTTCTAAGAATCCATTACCACCAACACCATGGGAAGGAGTATTTGAAGCAAAAGAAGAAGGAAATGTGTGCAAACAGTTTCACTTGCTAACAAGAGAACTAACAGGTAATATAATTTATTTTAAATTCATGATAATTATTATAAATTAACAAAAAATTAATATCTTAGAATAATTAAAAAGTTTCTAAATAATCCGAAGAGAAATAAATCAATTTGTAAAACAAATGACTAGAAAACTTGTCCATTTCGATTCAAAATTTGTACTAAGCAATTGTAGAAAATGTGGTGGTTGAAGTATTTTTAAATTAACCTTTCTTTATTATTTAATGTACAAATATAGATTTTACCATAATTCTTCAATTAAAATTCGCAAACTAATCTACAAATATGATTTTTTAGAGAACCAATGAAATTTATGTGTAGAAAAGTTTAGGTGTACTCAATTATATAAGAATATATTTATATATAATTTTGAGTAAAAATGATTTATATTAGACTGTAAGTGGCTAGTTAGAAGTCAATAAATATATTTAAATTAAATTAAAATCATACCTCTATAAACTGATAATGAGATTAATTTATCATCAATGTTAATGTTAAGATTCTACGAATGGTTTCTAGGATTATGTAAAAAATTTGACTTATAGCTATAGTAGAGTTAGCATTTTATCGTGGTATCAAGAATGCAAGATTGTCATAATAAAATTTGAAGTCAACTATAATATTCTCTAGGCAGTGAAGATTGCCTCTTCTTGAATGTTTACACTCCAAAACTTCCTAATAACCAACTCGATGCTGACGAAAAGTTGCCAGTAATGATGTGGATTCATGGAGGAGGCTTTCAAGCTGGTTCTGGAAATACTGTGATTTACGGTCCTGATTGGTTTGTTGATCAAAATGTTATTTTGGTTACAATTAATTACCGTTGCGGAGTTATGGGCTTCCTGAATTTGAATTTACCAGAAGCTCCAGGAAATGCTGGCTTGAAAGATCAAGTGAGAACGAAATGCTATATTTTTAATAATACATTCAGAGTTTTAAATAAGTTTTGAAAGAAAATATACTCTTTAGTTTTTTAAATAGATCGAAAGCATTGATAGAAGACTGTTGATGGTGTACAATGCTTTTCTAGTTACTTCTCCAGCTCTTGTTATAGGATAAAGATTTGATTTTGCTTCACTCAAACATCAACATAGTGTTGCCTATGCATAAATCTTAAAAATCTACAATGACTGATAACCAATATTTATCTTGAAACTTGTTTCCTATGAAATTCTTTCAATAGTTCAAAATATATAAATATTTATTTAAATTAGGTGGCAGCTCTGAAATGGATTCAACAGAACATCAGCCAATTTGGAGGTGATCCAAGTAATGTAACAATATTTGGACAATCAGCAGGTGGAGCAAGTGTAAATTATTTGATGTTATCCGATTCAACTAAAGGATTGTTCCATAAAGCTATAGCAATGAGTGGATCAGCTCTAAATCCTTGGGCTCATCAACTTAATCCAGAAGAGGTAAAACATTCAACAAAAATAAAATATAAATTAATCACGAAATCAGAAACTGAAGACAAAAAAAACATTCATCCATAAGCACATTATTTACCCAAATTACGCATTATATGAATTTAGTATTAGCCTATTATATTTATTGAAAATTAGCATTTACTCTAGATCTGCATCTTTAGTTTAGTAATTTTTACTTCTATTTTCAGAATGCTTTAAAACTTTGCAGAGCATTAGGATTCAATCCCGAGAATAACAAAACCGCATTGGAATTTCTTCGACTTGTACCCGAAGATAAATTATATAATACCATTGGAAAACATCCAAACACCACTGTGACACAAGAAGACAGTTTTGCTTTCAGAGATATCATTTTTCTACCATCAGTTGAACAGAAGTTTTCCCAACAAGAATCACTTTTAGATGAACCTGCATTAGACAGAATGGCTAATGGAAAATTTCAAAATGTTCCTTTAATGACTGGATATACCAGTAAAGAAGGACTATTTGTCTTCAGGGATGCTTCGGATGAGCCTGTCTTGTTCGGTTTGAAAGATATAGATTTTACCAGATATATTCCTAGGGAGTTAAGCTCCAAACCTGATTTTGATAAACACCTTGAAGTAGCTGCAAAAATTAAAGAATTTTATTACTCCAATCGCCAAATAGATGAAACCAATATCGATGATTTTGTGAGTATCAAAAGTGATCTTTGGTTCAACCGAGGTGTCGATACCATGGTTCGAGAAATTTCCAAAAAATCCAAACAACCAGTGTACTATTATGAGTTCAAATTTGACGAATTCAGTATTACAAAACTGGTTAATCATGATATGGAATATGCAGGAGCTACTCATGGAGAAGATTTGGGATATTTGTTCAAACATAAACTAGTTGAGTTGCCTCGAGAAGAGGAATCAATTGAGAAAACTAGAAAATCTCTACTAAAATTATATGTCAACTTTGCTAAAACTGGGTCAGTATAGATCACATTTTTACTTTTTATTTTATTATTTATAATTTTTCAATTAATTTATAACATATTTATATATTTTGCAGAAATCCTACGCCTGATAATTCATTGTCAGTAATTTGGAAACCAGTAACGAATAAAAATTTATATTACCTTGAGATAGACAAAGAATTAAAACTGCTTGAAAATCCTAAGAAAGAGGCAATGCATTTTTGGAGGGAGTTAATAGACCAGTACAAATAATAAAGATTAACTAATTTTAACTTGTATACAATTAATATAATTATTATTTATTTATAATGGTGCATTTATTATACATGTGTACTTCAATAGATATGAATATCACTAATCCATTTTATAATGTGAGGGTCTTTAGTTATATTCGTAAATTATATTATTAATTAAATATAAAAAATAAAAAAAATAAATAAAAAATTGTATAAAATAATATGATCTATTGATCGATGATTTTTAACGCCGATTCGATTTAGTAAGTTCGCTATATATCGAGTAATACAATTGGTAATCTATTTGTTATTTTTTTATTTAATTTATGATAGTTATTCAAATGCTTCTTATCTATGCTAAAAATTAAAACTTGATAATTTCATATCGAATAAACAAAATTAATTTTTAAAGAAAAACATTCAATATAATGTGTGTTTATCATTGTCAAATGGAGTTAATATTTCTAAACCTCTTTTTAAATTAATTACGATGTTGGATTCTATTATCTCTTTTTTGATTTATTACAAAATTTTATATACATTTTCTTTAGTCACATTGCAATATGTACACTATTAGTTAAATTTCGTGCGACAAGAATTACCTTCAGCATTGATTTATTGAATCATTAAATGCAGAAAATTTGTTCATCATAAAGATAAAGAGATATCTTATATAATTTATGATGGAAATTTAGAAATACATATAAATTATATATATATATATATATATATATATATATATAAATCTCGTGTCACGATGTTGGTTCGCGATGGACGCCCAAACTACTGGACCGATTTTAAATCGGGCTCATCGTGTGCATATATATCCAACTTAGGTTATAGGAAATTTTGAAAAGTAAATTTGAAATATAAATATATAATTTTTATAAATTTCTAAAAATTTTGACAGAAAATGACCAAAAAAAAAACAAAACACTAAAATGACAAATGTCAAAATTAAAGGAAATTTAATAAAAAAAAAAAATTGACATTTCAAAAAATAAAATTCAAAAACATGTACATATATAGAAATATCCAACATTTATATCCAAATTTGATGAAATGCTACCTACAAAATCACTGATTATAGTTTTAAATCTAATTAAAAATCAATGCTTAAAAATTTAAATAAATGTTGACATGAAAAAAAAAATTAAATGTCATCTGTCAATATTTATGAAAATAATTATATAAATAGACTTATGATTTAGATTTAATTGATTAGCTTACCAAATTATTTTGGAAACCAAAACTTCATTAAAACCTTATAGATTAGATTTTTTTTTTTGTTACAATTTATTTTTGTTAATCAAGACTTTAATGTCTTATTTACAAAATTGATATGAGCAAAAAAAAATACAAAAAAAAACAAAAAATGCAATACATTGAATATAAAATGAAAAAAGTTAAAATAAAAATTAAATTAAAACAGTAATACAAAAATAATAACATAAATGAACGATGACGTGATGATGTATGCCGCGTACTACGTCAGGGCGCGTGCAGACATTGGGCTAGGTGTTTGGTAGATCGGAAAGCCATTTCTTGCTCAATCTTCTTATCGGTCTCTGAATCGCTTGAATTGTAGGATTTGTATGCTGGATTAATTTGTTGTTGAAAGATGAACTTCTAATCTTGATCATTTCGTTGACAGTTGAGATTTTCAAATCCTTATGTAGGCAAAAATTCGAAATATACCAAGGCGCATTAGTAAGGATACGCAGAATTTTATTCTGGCACCTTTGAATGATGTTTATGTTAGATTTGCATGAGCAACCCCATAGTTCGATTCCATAAGTCCAAATGGGCACTATGATAGTTTTATACAAAAGTACCTTGTTATCGAGAGAGATTTCAGATTTCCTCCCAAAAAGCCAGTAAAAATCTTTCATTTTCAGTTGGATTTGTTTCTTTTTATATTCAATGTGCGTTCTCCATGTCAATTTCGAATCAATGTGCATGCCTAAATATTTAACAGAATTGCATAGTGGAATTATTGAATTGTTCATGATGATAGGTGGACTGTTGTGATGTTTTAGAGAAACAATTATGTGCTGAGATTTTTCGATATTGATTTTGATATTCCAATCTGAAAACCATTTTTCGAGACTAGATAAATAATTTTGTAACTGACAAGTTGCTGTTCTAATATCGGAATTGCATGAAATAATTGCTATGTCATCGGCGTAAGTGCATATGGTTAGAAGATCATCTGTGGGCATATCGTTTGTGAAAAGAAGATAAAGTACAGGGCTTAGCACACTGCCCTGTGGTACCCCGCATTCTATATTTCTGATGCTCGAAGTCACATCTTTAATTTTGATTCTAAATTTTCTATTAAGCAAATATGAGCTTAAGATATTGAAGTAGTTTGGAAAAGTTGTTTTGATTTTATATAGGAGTCCTGAGTGCCAAACCTTATCAAAAGCCTGACTAACATCTAAGAATACGGCTACGCTGTGTTCCTTTCTATTCATGGCTTCAAGAATACGAGACACCGTTCTGTTGCATTGTTGAATTGTAGAGTGATTTTTTCTGAAGCCAAACTGATGGTGAGGAATCCAACTATCATTCGGATGATCTTCTGACAATCTCTGCAAAAAAAGCCTCTCTAAAATTTTCGATAATATCGATAAAAGACTGATAGGACGGTATGAACTAGCAGTGTGATGGTTTTTGTTTGGTTTAGCGATCATAATAATTTCTGCAGTCTTCCACGCTGTGGGCCAATAATTGTATTGAAGTATGGCGTTGAAAATATTTGTTATATATAAAATACCTTTCGTAGGCAATTCTTTTAACATCTTTGGAGTAATTTTATCCATACCCGGCGAAGATCTATTTTTTATCCTTTTTATTTCACATAAGACGTCATTTGGTGAAAAATGTCCCAACGGTGTAGAATGTATGGGTTGATTTACGAAATTGTTAATTAAATTATTCTGGGAAATATTTCGAGCGCTAAAAATGCTACTTAGATGATCAGCAAATGCCTCCGCTTTTTCTTCGTTGCTTTTTGCCCAAATGAATCCGTTTTGGTTGGTTATTTTCAGAGGAGGGTTTTGTTGTAGGGGTTTACTTTTGTTTCTGATTGGTTTCCATATGGAATTATCGTATCTATTTAGCTGCAATATATACGACCTGAATGTACAATTCTTCCATTCTTTCATTTTTTTCCTCAACGTGTTATTGAGATGATTGAGCGATGTCTTATCCGTTGGTAGATGAGAATGTTGCCAGGTACGTCTTGCTCTTCGTTTCTGTGCAATTAGCTTCTTAATCTCTTGCGGAATTATTAGATTATCATTTCTTGGAATAATGTTCGGGGTGATCTGCTTGGTTGTTTCACGTACAATCTCAGAAAAATAATCTATATTATTTTCTATATCAATAACGCTTGTAGGCCTAGATTTTGGAAATAATTTTGAATCAAGTATGGATTTGAATTGAATCCAGTTAGAAAGATTGTTGTGTAGAATATGATTGTTGATAACTGGAGTAGGAAATGTGCTAAACGTCACAAGTATTGGAGAATGATCTGAAGAGAGATCGTAACTAGATTCAACATTGAGATTTGAAAGATCAATACCTTTCACAATAAAAAAATCTAAAAGGTCTGGAACTTTAGTAGGGTCAGAAGGCCAATAAGTTGGACTGCAAGTTGAAATAAAGGAGAGGTTATTTTGCCCTATGGCTGCATGAAGAATCTTTCCTTTGGCTGTAGTCAGTCTAGAACCCCAGGCAATATGTTTACAATTAAAGTCACCACCAATGATAAATTTATTACCTAATTGAGAGAAAAATGAAGAAAACTGAGCACAAGAAATTTTGAATCTTGGTGGACAATAAACAGCAGAAACACAAAAATTATATAAATTTGTTTCAACAGAAATTTGAGTTGCTTGTAGAAAATCATCAGAAATATTTGGTAGAACAAAATGCTTTATATTATTTTTGATTAATATAGCCGAACCGCCGCGAGCCCTGCCACTTGGGTGATTTGAATTATAAGTAGTGTAGTTATAAATTTTAAAGTAGTTTTTTTCAGTGAAGTGAGTTTCTGAGATTAATAAGATATCTATTAAGTTTAACTTTAAAAAACATTCTACTTCATTTTTGTGAGGTATTAAACCGTTGGCATTCCATTCAGCAATTTTAATTATTTTTGCCATTGCTTTTGTTGTTGACTAACGTGGATAACATATTTATTATTATGGTGTTCTGTTGCAAAAGCTGATTGAAGATATTTTTAAATTCTAAAATAAGTGTTGCTAGAGAATCAGAATCGGGATTTGAAGGTGAATGATTAGAAGCAGAGTAATTGTTTTTTGCAATGTCTGCATAGGATGAATTTTGAATTGTTGGATTTAAGGCCGGAGAAATGTTGTTTATTTTATTATTAGAATTAGAATTATTAGAATTATTAAAATTTTGGTTATTTGGATTTGGATTTATGACTGATTGATTTACTGGAGTTTTGTTTCTTTGTTCTTTAATTTTTTGGAAGTATGAGCAACCGCGATAATTAGCTGGATGAGCACCGTCGCAAAAATAACAACATGCCGGAGCATTCGGATCTTTGGTACAAGCTTTAGTATTATGATTGTCACCGCATTTTAGGCAAGCAAATGGTCTATTGCAGTATTTTTTGGTGTGATTAAAGAGTTGACAGCGAGTGCATTGTATAATGTTGTTGGACTTTCTCGGTGGTTCGACGCGTATTATGCAGTTGAATAATTTATAAATGTTATAAATATTTTTGTTATTTCTATTTGGTTCCAGATCAACAAAAAACATATTAAGAGGTTCTTTTGTTATTCTGTGTCTAATATTTAGGATATTACGTACGACATGACCCTGTTTTAATAGTTCTAATTTAATTGCATCTGTGCTTGTCGAAAAGTGTACATTTCTAAGAACAACCCTATAAGCCTTCTCTTCTTTTAATTGATATGTATGATATACGGCATTAGTTTCTTTTAGATGTCTGGATAAAGTTCGAAAATGGTCGACAGAATTACATAGAATTTTAAATGTATTGTTAGCTAAACTTCTCAGGAAATATTGATCATGCGGAATTATTTCATTTAATTGACTAGACATATCATTAATATCGTCAACTCCGTAAATAAATATTGGAGGGGGCTTACTGACTGGGGCCGGTTTAACTAAGTTGTCATCATTAGCTGTGTCTATTGTTGAAAGGGCCGAAAATTTGTTTTGAATTTTGACATCTATTCCTAATGGTTCAAATGAAGTTTTTCTTTTTTGAAATTGACTACTTGCCATGAATTAGGAGGTTTCTTGACATCAGAATGTGGTTGAGTGAGGCTTGTAGATGCATTATTACTAGATGATATTACTTCCTGTCTTGAGTCAGAAACTGATGAAGTTGAACGCAGCGAGACCTTTTCCGATGTAAACATATTGGTCCGACCTTCTTCGCGAGGTATCTTGCTGTATTTGCTGGATCCAATAACGGTCTTTCGTAGTTTTGGTATTTCTGATGGTTTACTGTCCGATTCCATATTCGCTTCTATATCTTGATTGAAATGTAAGACATTTTTTTGATTCCACAAACGCACATTAGAATCTCGATTATGTATGGTTTTTTGTAAGCAATTATTTAATTATCTGTACACTTTTGTAAGCTTTTCATGCAATTTTAATAAACCGTAAAATTCAATCTTATAGATTAGAGATCACAATAAAAAAGCGGCACTTGAATTTAAAAATAATAATAACCAAAATTTTGACATTTCACAAAAAAAGAATGTTTAACGAGTTACTTCAATAAGACGCAAATAAATTAATTATTACAAGTTATGTTACAGAAAATATTGCCTAACAAATTATAGATACAATAAACAATATTGTAAAATAAATATTTTCAAAAAATTTTGACAGAAAATGGCAAAAAAAAAAAAAACACTAAAATGACAAATGTCAAAATTTATGGAAAATTTGAGAAAAAAAGATTTTTGATTTTTGAAAAACAAAAATTGACAGTTCAGAAAATATAATTCAAAAACATGTACATATATAGATATATCCAACATTTATATCCAAATTAGATGAATTGCTATATTCAAAATCACAATTTATAGTTTTAAATCTAATTAAAAGTCAATGTTTATAAATTTGAATAAATGTTGACATGAAAATCGTCAAATGTCATTTGTCAAAATTTATTAAAATAATTATATAAATAGATTTACAATTTATATTTATTTGATTAGCTTACCAAATTATTTCGGATACCAAAACTTCATCAAAACCTTATAGATCAGAGATCACAATAAAAAAGCGACATATTGAATTTAAAATTAATCATAAACAAAAATTTGACATTTCACAAAAAAATGTTTAACGACTTCAATAAGAAACAAATAAATTAATTATTCCAAGTTATATTGCCGAACAAATTATAGATACAACACAATATTGTAAAATAAATATTATATATTAATTTTTGACCAAAAAGGAAATATTTTGACATTTACAAATATACTGCATATTGAATATATGAAATTGACATTCACTATTTTTCAATTAAATGAAAATGTAAAAAATCAAATATTTATATAAAAATTGTATATTCAGATGAAGATACTGATCTGTTAATTTAGACTGAAACCTGATTTATTCATTAATTTTAAAAAAAAATTGACATAAACAAAATTAAAATAAACAAAACACCTGCATCATGCGTTGGAATTAATGATCGAAGTGTAAAGAAATTTGTGTAATTAAAATAAAATATTATTATTATATGAGTTGAGATAAATTTTGATTGCCATCGCAAACGTTAATCATACAGAAAATTGTAACCTCTTAAATGGAATAGTACAATCTGAAGGTATCATTGCAATCTGACAAAAACAAACTAGACAAACTAAATATTATATCATATTATATTAAATTTCGATCCAAAAGAAAATATTTTGACAGTTATAATTAATTTGAAATGAAATGCAAATGTCAAAAATCAGATCTTTATGTAAAAAAATATTTATTTCCACAATATTCCCGTGTTGAATTTGCACTTTTTTATGAATTTAACAAGCATATAATATATTCATTGATCACTTAAAATAATTATTAATTTATAATAAATAAATATTGACGTATTTGACATGACAAAAGTATAATAAACAAAACGCTATGATGCGAGTGAATTAATTTTTGAAGTATGAAATGTCAAATAATTTTGAAAATTATAACAAGTTTTAACTATTTGTCAGAAAGAATATATTTTATTACAAATTCATACCCATATCAAGCACCAAAGTAATAAATACTATTTATAAAATGACATATTATTTATAGACAATATGATTTTAATGCATATTTTAATTATATGTTTTATATAAATATCGAATAAATATATTTATGTTTCACTTGATTTCAATGAAAATAATTCAATGCCAAAATAAAAAGTATACATCTAAAATTATAGTCTAAATATTACAATTTTGATAAATAATCATCCATTATTTTACAAATGATAAAAAATTAATAAAAGTGCCAAAAATCAAACATTTTATAGATTTGGACTCGGATTTCTCAGAACTTTATCCATGTTAGTTTCAGGGATAGTATGAATATCAATTTGCAGTCGAAAATTTATGATAAGTGATTAAAACATTATAGATCAAAATAAAAATGTGACATATTGAATTTAACATTAATCATAAACAAAATTCTGACAGTTCAAAAAAAAATGAATTTTTAACGACTTCAATAAGATACAAATAAATTAATTATTCCAAGTTATGTTATAGGCAATATTAGCAATCAAATTATAGATATAAATTACATCATATTATATTAAATTTCGAACCAAAAAGG
This sequence comes from Ctenocephalides felis, assembly GCF_003426905.1. NCBI lineage: Eukaryota > Metazoa > Arthropoda > Insecta > Siphonaptera > Pulicidae > Ctenocephalides > Ctenocephalides felis. The sequence continues at coordinate 18,144,130 of NW_020539725.1, forward strand.
AAATATTTTGGCATTTAAAAATTTAGTGCATATTGGATATTTGAAATTGACATTCAATATTTTTAAATTAAATGCAAAAGTAAAAAATCTGATATTTATATAAAAATTATATATTTAGATAATGGTACTGCGATGATTCAGACTAAAATCTAATTTATTCATTGATTAAAAATATTTCACTATTTGACATAAATAAAATTAAAATAAACAAAGCACTATGATGCGTTCGAATTAATTATCAAAATTTAAAGAAATTTGTGTAATAAAAATATAACATTATTGTTAATATACCATGTATATTATAAGAACTTCTGCAATGCGGCAAAATATTTTTGATGGCAAAACAGCGTTTGCCGGGTCAGCTAGTATATATATATATATATATATATATATAATAAAAGTAAGATTTAGATTTCCAACTATAGGCATATTTTGAATTTGTATTGAAAATGGCAGTAGTAGCATCATAATTTTATTTTTATAGTTGCATTAAAACTATATAAAAATGTTTTATTTTAAATTTATCCTAGGAGAAGTTTATATTCTTGCCAGAAAATCTAATCTATAATCATTCATTCAGTCATTCTGAATTGTTTGCCACTAAAATTGAAAAAAGTATGTAGATGTATGTGAATCAAAATTTGATCATTTAACAACTTAAAAATCATTTTATGAAACTCGATAAGGTTTCGAGTCGATTAGTTTTGGGAGGCAATCGGTCAAGCTGTTTCTTTAAATTTCATAAAAGGTTTCAAGTGCTTCTTCACGTTATCACAAAACAACCCCAATCGGATATGCCTTTTAGTCGTTATTAAAAGTTGAATTTTTTTAGACGACTTTGATGATATTTTCATGATGATAAACTTGACGGTCTCAACCAACATATTGAAATATTATGGGTCTATGAAGTGTTCTAATTTTTAAAAAAATCTTTAAAATTAAGAATATTGAGTCGGGTAAAAATTTCAAAATTTTATTGTCACCATTTGCCAATGGTTGAGAGCCATTGGTTTCACTTTGGCTACTTTTAACCGACAAAGCCCTTGCCTAGCAAAATAGCTATCGTCTCATTCTATATGAAAATATGGTAAATGCGTTTTAGTTCAAAACTGCATCTCATTGGCAAACCAGGGTGCACAATGTGTACATAATGAGAGATAAAGTCTTCTTTCTAAACGTTATCACATAAAACATATTAGTGCACAAATTAGTAAACATCTTCCAAACTATAACTGAATTTCAAATCTCAATTATCTGTCAAGAAACTTGAATATTGAAAATTTATTAAATAAATTTCAATTGAATGTGTAACATTAAATATCTAAAATGACTATTATGAAATTCATTTTTACTGTTTTGGTTCTTCTCAAATCAACTTTGGCCTTGCCTTCTCCTCTAGTTAAAATTGACCAAGGAGTACTTGAAGGCAAAATTTCAGTGACTGATGATGATGTTACGTATTATGCATTTCGTGGAATACCCTATGCAAAACCACCGATTGGAAATTTGAGATTTCAGGCAAGTAAATATTGAGTAGACGTAAACATTCCTTTTACTTCTCAATATTTTAGATCTATTGATTTCTTTCATTTTTCTGACCAGATTTTTTTAACCATATAAATAACAACCAGTCTCCAAGAGAGATTCAGAAATTAGATTATAGTTGGAGCATAGACCTATGAGTTAGAGATGAAAATTTTATAAGATTACCGAGTGGTAAACATTTTAATTTTAAACAGTAACTAATTGAAATTGATGGCATATTAACTAATATTATTAAGTAAATGAATGGCATAAATGTTTGCAAAAAATATATTTGCGTATTCAAGAACAAAATTATGTCATTATGTCGTTTCACTTTTTCTTGCCTTAATACAATTATCAACTTTTGTTCACAATAGTGAATGATTAATATTGATATTTTATTCAAACAACAAAAATGCTTTTAAAAAACTGATCTTACAAAGATACAAGTTAAACATGTAAATATTTTATATGCATTTCATATGCAAATACGAATCGTATTTAAAATATCCAACTATAGATCATGAAAATAAAACATGAGTATAAGAGGTTTAGGGGTTTGTGGTGGAGTGAAAATTTAAGGCCATATCATTTTTTCCGACTAATAATAATAAAATAAAATAAATTGGCCCACAAAATAAAAATCTTAGTTATCATCAAGCCTCATCAATTAGAGGTATTAGAGGTAGAGTCCCAACTAACGTAAATATAAATTTAGATAAAAATCGGTCAAGCCGTGCCATAAACAACATAATTTAGAAATGAATTAATCAAAAGCGCGGTAATTATATATCAAAATCTTGAAACTGTAAATGTGCTAATTGATATAAATAGAATCAGTTTCAGATTAGGTTGGTTTTTGCATAGACTATGAATATTATCCAGGAACATTTATATGTGACGTGCTTTGCAGTGGATAAACTATTCATATGTTTTTTGTTAGCTGCCCTTTCACTTGCCAATACCAATTTGAAATCAATTAGTTATTTTCATACTAGACTTATTTTTTTATGGCAAAACAACGTTTGCCGGGTCAGCTAGTATAAATATATATATATATATATATATATATATATATATATAATTGTCACAGAATCCTCAGCCACCTGATCCTTGGAAAGGTGTACTAAACGCAACTGTAGCACGAAATATATGTATGCAGTATGGTATTCACAGCAGAAAACTTACAGGTAAATTGACAATAAATAATTATTGAAGAAACAAAAGGAATATAATTTATTTCTTTGATATTTGAATATATAAAAAATTATACTTTATCACCCTTCAGATTAATAATAATTAATAGTAAGTGTATGAAAATGTGGCCGATCGAAGTATTACTATTATCTCATCAGATATATTACAATATTTGCACTTATAATTTTAGTAAACAAATAATCTTTTGAGCATATTTAGTAAGTTGACGTGCAGTTTAACTAATTCAAATAAATAATTTAAATTGCACAACAATAAATAATGTTAATCTTTACTTGAATTTATAATAATTTCTCATAACATGTAAAAATTAATAATACCATTTTAGTGCAAATCGTATATTAAGTAAAGTGCAAATAAGCTCTCTTAATTGAACCAAAATAAAATTTTAATTATAAAGAAGACAAATTTTTACATTTTATTATGAAATTCCTTTTTTTTGTATTTTGGAGTTGACCATTAAGCTTTGCAAAAACTTCAAATGATACGTTATTATTGATCAAGCTTTTGAAAATAACTGCTATACAGATTAAAGAATTAACTAATTAAATATCATTTCAGGAGATGAGGACTGCCTTTTCCTAAATGTTTATACACCAAAGCTATCTAATATTGCTGATGAATCTAAATTACCAGTAATGGTATTTATTCACGGCGGAGGTTTCCAATCAGGTTCTGGTTCATCGATAAGTTATGAACCAGATTGGCTTATTGAACAAGATATCGTTTTGGTTACAATTAATTACCGCTGCGGAGTCATGGGCTTTCTTAGTTTGAACATACCTGAGGCCCCAGGAAATGTTGGATTGAAAGATCAAGTTAGTCACTTCTTGCTTCCTAATATAAAAATCAATCATTATGCTATCTTTGTTTCTATGAGGCATCATTAGAATATTTGTAATTATTTTTTTAGGTCGCTGCTCTAAAATGGGTCCAGAAAAATATCAGATCCTTTGGAGGAGATCCTGATAATGTGACAGTATTCGGGCAATCAGCTGGTGGGGCTAGTGTCAATTATCTACTTTTATCCAAATTGTCTAAAAATCTGTTCCATAAAGGTATCTCAATGAGCGGTTCAGCTCTAAATCCTTGGGCTCATATCTTAAACGGAGAGGAAGTAAGATTTGTTGTTTAATTAATTGTTGTTGTTTTTTGTAAAATATATTTCAACCAATGAGAAATAATCTTATATATAAAAATAAATCGCAAAATGTGTCGGTAAGCGCATAACTCAACAACGCCTGGACCAATTTGGCCAATTCTTTTTTTAAAATGTTCGTTGAAGTCCAAGGATGGTTCTTACGGCAAGAAAAAATCCAATAATTGCCGAAAAACCCCTAAAAACAGCCCTTTTCTTTTTCATATACAAACGTTTTCTAACTAAAACGTAGAATCAATTTGAGCTTTATTGCTCTTATATAAAGTTCATATTAAATTACAAGCACTCATTGTATACTCCTCCTAAATTATTATTCAGATTTTGATAAATCTTTTTGAAGTTTGTTAAGGAAATTTTCTAGGATGTATGAGATTATAAAGAACTGGGATGTATGTGCAATATTGTAGAAATAAATGAAAAAATTGCAAAAAACGATATGTCATTGTTTTCATTGAAAACAAATGAAAACTATCATCTGCCAAAAATTTCAATTAACTTATAAACCTAAACAATGTTAGAATATGTATAATAAATTTATGATTATGAATGAGAAAAATTAAATGTCTACGTTATTATTGCCAAAAAGCAGCTGAGATGTGCCAGAAATTAAAATAATATAAGATACAGTATATGTATGGCAGATTGAATGATACACATATAAACAGGATATGACAAATTAATTCACTTAAAATATTAAATTAAGTATTAATCAGGGCCGGTCGTACCTTTAATGTGATGCATGCGAAAAATACGAGCGCACGCCTTAGGGGGCGCCAACACAAGATTCGGATATTAAAATTTCAATATAATTTTTTTTTCATATAAATAATTTCTTTGCATCTTTTACTAATCTTTGCACAATATTTTTAGTAAGTAAACTAAAGATAAATACATATAATTCGGTCCAAATTACATACAAAAGACTTCAATTTACAATATAGTGTGGGAATTGAGACTCATCATTTTATTTAAAGCAGTTCTACATTTAACATCGCTCATATTATAAATGTATATGCATTTTAGCGTGAAGAGTAATTTAAAAAACAATAATTATTATTTTTAGGCAAACGGTAAATATTAGTATAATATTTTTAAAAATTGTAGACATGGGTACAGGACAACGTCTGTCGGGTCATCTAGTTTTTAATAATAATTTTTGTGTGTAAAATAGTACATTATACGACAATTCAAGTGGCATTTAAATCATCAATAAATTTCATTAATTTTTTTTCAGAATGCGATTAAGCTTAGTAAATCCTTTGGTTTCTCAGAAACTGATAAAGTTAAAATATTAAAATTCCTGCAAACAATTCCGCCAAGAAAACTTTATGAGGTCATTGGTCAAACACCAGGAACTACAGTGATGGCAGATTACAATAAGTTTTTCAGGGATTTGGTATTCCTACCAACTATTGAAAAAAGGTTTCACAACTCAGATGAACCGTTTCTTGATGAATCACCAATGACTTCATTAAAGAAAGGCCAATTTCATAATATTCCTTATATGGCTGGTTACACAAATAAGGAAGGAATATTTGCTTTAATAGATGGTCTGCTTGATCCATTTCTATTTGGATTGACTGATGAAAATTTCGAAAGATATATTCCTGAAGAACTATGTCTTGACATTAAAACTGCTGATATTGTAGCTTCAGAAATTAGAGATTTTTATTATGGAAACCGTCCAGTAAGCATAAATAATACACAAGATTTTATTAGTATTAAAGGTGAAACTTGGTTCAATACTGGAATAGAAGATACAATTCGACTAGTAGCTGAAAAATCTACGGAACCTGTATACTATTATATGTTTTCGTTTGATGAATTTAGTGTTCCTAAGAAAATAAATCACCAGACAGAATATGAAGGTGCTACACATTGTCAAGATCTTTTTTATCTTTTCAAACATCAAGAGGTAGACTTGCCTAGGAATATAACTAGTGTGGAAAATATGCGGAAACAGATGGTGAAAATGTATACAGATTTTGCAAAAACTGGGTGAGAATCAAACCATAAAGTTATATTTTAAATACTGATGAAGCTTCTGGTCAATCCACATTTTAACAGCTATCAGTATTCCGAATTCAAGAAATTTCTGTTTAAATATTTTTTCATAAAAATCTTTGTTTCAAAAAAATCTGATTTTCATTTGTGACACAGAGAAAGAGTGTTTTTACTTGATCTACTACTTACTATTTATTACCATCTATTACTTTTAGAATTTAATTCAGATCACCACCTACAAGCTTAACGTATTTAATCCAAACTATTATAAAAGAACTAATTTTAGGATTTTAATAAATTAATTACAAAAAATTCAATATTTTATAAATTTTATTTATTCTTTTATAGGAATCCGATACCAGAAAAATCAAATTTGCTTCCTATCACATGGAAACCAGTTACGAATCGCAGACTACATTATCTAGATATCAATTCAAATTTACAAATTCTTGAAAATCCTTATAAGAAAAATATGGACTACTGGCATAATTTAAAGGAAAAATATAATGATTGGCTGTGCGATAATTAACCAAGAAAATAAGAATATACTTTAATTAACCAATTTATTAATATTATTATGTAATAAATGCATAAGTGAATATTAAAATATTATTCGTAGTATTGCATGTAAAAATAAAAGGAATTTAAAATCAATCAGATATTAGTGTTACATTATGTGCTTGACACTTTTACCTACTTTTTAGATATCTACAAATATTGAGAAGTTTGATGAAACTTTACAGAGGTCAAAAAGAGAGGAATTTGAAAATGGAGGAGGCTTCAATTTTTTTGTGTTCATTAACTGAACGATCAATAAAATATTTTTTCAATTTGGAATTTATAATTTATAAATTATTTATAAATGTATAAAAAAATGTGTTGGTATTTGTAGTTCCTGAAGAAGAAGCCAGAAGATAAATTTTTGATATAAAAAAGAGATTTTCAGTGTGCATATATATTTATATATATGTATATATATATATATATATATATATATATATAAATCCCTCTCTGTTTTCTCACGTGATTGAATAATTTAATATGCCTTTATCCATAGCAAGGTAAACCAGTAAATATGAGACCAAACCCATATCTCATTAGTATCGATGTGATCTCTTTAATATTGATTTAAATAAATTCTGGTTTAATATGGGAAAATTAGTTTATTTTTTTCTAAATACGATAGTAATTGTGAGTGAAGTTATATGTGGACCTAAAGTGAAAATAAATCAAGGACTTCTAGAAGGAAAACAGTCTATTACCGAAGATGGATTTGTGTTCAATAGTTACCAAGGTATACCATACGCAAAACCACCAGTAGGAAGTCTACGTTTTAAGGTAATTAAAATTAGAATTAAATTCACATCACAATATAATTCGAAGTAATATGTATTTTGGTCCTTGCATTCAAATTTATCAAAAACCTCGACATGTCAATTTAATTTTTTTAATTATTGGATAGTTCTTAAGGATTCACGTATCATAAATGTTTTTGTAGGTATCACCATATCCCGTTTTGAGTTTAGGACATTATCACAGATATGTTTGTATAGCTTAATTTATTTTGTCTTGACTTTTGAGTGTGACATTGTGCATAATGTCGAAATAGTTGTGGTAAAAGTATCTGATTATTAAACTTAGCAAATGATACATTTAGTTTAGACATGAATTTTCGGCATTAATCATTTGACAGATGGGTAATCTACAGTTTTTTTTGGTTCTAGGGCCCTTTGCCACCAGAGAGTTGGAATGGAACTCGAATTGCATCTAAAGTTGGAAACGCATGTATATCTATCGAATCAAGTGATTTAAAAGTTATAGGTAAGTATAAGATATAGGTAATATAAGAAGAAGTTATTAAAACTAATGTGTACTTTATTATAAAAAATTGCTTAAATTCAAGGTATAGGCAATAAGGTCTACTTGAATCTAAAAGATACCACACTCATCCATTCTGATTTTCTGCCATTTTTCTTGATAGTAGATATTGTATACCGTGGTTGAAGATTATTCCAAAAATTTTCAACATTATTAAGCATAAAAGATTAAAGAAACCACAGTAAAGTCGATGAAAGCTTGTTTGATAATTATATGTATATATTAATATCCGATCAAAATGTTATACCTTACTTCTCATATTATTCGCCATTCCTGCTCATTGTTTTTTTTTTACCAGATTTCACAATAAATGAAATAAAAAATATAATTAATACTTTATTTGCTACATTCTACTCCAGATTCAATTATGAAAATACACATACACATCCATTTTTTCTGAAGTATGCCAAAATGTTCAGAAACCATTAAAACGTGAAGAGATGCAAAAAAATTTATTTTCGATTTTTGGCCCATTACTATAACTACCCTACGGGAAGTTAATAATGAAATAATAATAATGATAAAATTGACGCCATGAATTTTGTTTGAAAGTGTGAATATAAAAATACAATAGAATTCTCTGCCAAGAACAAATTTCTTCACCATATTTCAGGGATCATATTTGTTTCAATAAATGTTTCTATACAATAAATTATTTCTTAAGTATGAATACAAAAACACGATAATATTATCTGTGAAATAAAATTACATTATCTAAAATTTGGGAATATTGAATGTTTATAAACAATGTTAAATTTGGAATCAATTTTGATCAATCAATTATCACATATTATTAATATTGAATATTTATAAACAAAGTATTGCGTCTTAAGTTTTTTTTTTATTTTATTTTATTAATTATAACAATCAGAGTCAGAATGACTATGAGTTACAGAGCTGATATAATTAAAATAAAATTTAATAAATTAAAATAAAAAATAAAAAGCGTCTTAAGTGTGAATTTAAAAATGCAATTAATTTTTATTCCAAAAACAAAATACTTTGCTTTAAAATTGAAATTGCGTTTGGATCAATCAATCAATTTACCAAAATAATAAATAGGTATTGGATAAATGTAGTTTTTGTTCTTTCTTTTTATATAGTTGCACCTATTTCATCATGAAACATCAGGATTTTTTTTTGAGTACTTAGAATGTCTGAATCAAATGCCAATCAATTGATAGTATAAAAAATAAACTCGAGGAAAATTTGATAAAAGACTAACTACAGGGCCACGATCGCCCTGGTCATATTAGAGGGCGTCTTTATTCGCTTTTGAGGGGAGGGAGGGTTTGACAAAAATTCACAAAACATTACGTGGGGAGAGGAAGAGGTTTAGAAAAATTTCAGGTGTATTTTTGCCTGGATTTAAAAAAAAGTCAAACATTTTCAAAAAAAAAATACGATTTTTTCGTAAATTTTGAAAATTTCTGCGAAAAATTTTACATAACTAAAAATACACGTGATGTTTGGTGAGAGAAGGTTAATTTTAAATATCACGACGTATCACCAAGTAGAAGGATAGTATAAAACTCCTTAAAAAATGATCATGTAATTAATGGACTCCACCTTAACAATAAATTGTATCTTGTATATAAAAGACAATTAAATTTTCGGTCAAGACCGTTTTGCTTTACTTTGAATTTGAATCCATTAATTACCTTACGATCTCAAATTACAAATAAATGCTTTTCTTTATAGGTGATGAAGATTGTTTATATTTAAACGTTTACACGCCATGCACTTCGGATGTCTGTGAGCCTAAACTGCCGGTGCTCTTTCACATACATGGTGGCGGCTTAATCGCAGGTTCAGGCGATACATTGAGAAATGCGCCCGATTGGATCGTCGAACGAGACATCGTCGTTGTGACCATAAACTATAGATTGGGTTTATTTGGATTTTTGAGTTTGGATATCGGAGAAGCACCTGGAAATGCTGGGCTTAAAGATCAGGTACACGAATAACAGGGGAGAAAATTAAGAAAAATGACTTGCATGGGCAAAATGACATGGTTTCATCACAATGACTTTTTCAAAAATTGAATAGATTTAATAATTTTTTTGCATCTATATAGTGGAACGAAAATCATGAGAACAATTCAGTCAGATGTTGACCGTCATTGTCACAAAATTAATCAGTTAAAACGTATATCGCGTCTACAAAAGTTTATCTTGAGTATAGTTTTCTCATGTTTTTTTTGGATAGTTACTAATTGTTATATCCAATTATTTCTATTAAAAACATTAAACTGATACATATATTAGAAATTTCGACCAAATACATTGCAAGAACTAGATGCAATTTTAATTATTTATTCATTTTTGTTCACTTTCGGATAAAATGACATACTTATACCATAGACAAAATGACAGTTCTATTTTGCAAGCACTGCAGTGTAATTCATACGAATCCGAGAAAAAAATTGAAACTCGTGAAAGGTGATTAGCTTTTAACTTACACTCTTACTATTTCTAAAAACAAACTTTTTAGTCACAGATAAAAAGACGAAACTTGATTGATTTTAAAAAATTCATGCAACCCTAAAGGTTGTTTACGATACACAATTAGCTACCTTCTGGCTTCATCTGCTGATTTTAGTGATGTTCAAAATTAACATTTCGTTATATCTTTACCCTATATGTTAATTTGTACGTACTATATAGGCAATATGTTTTCGTTATTAGTTGCAGTTATTAACGCAAAATTAAAGTAATCGCAAAAAAATCGAAAATGAAAATTTCTATATATCTTAACGTTTCAAAGGTTTTTGAATATTTTGGCATATCTTAAAAAAAATGGATGTATGTCTGTGTGTGTATGTGTGTGTGTGTGCGGATATAAAATTCGTCGACTATTTCGGGAACACCGATCAACCGATTTGAATAATTCAAAAAAAAATCGATTTGTAGCTTAGTATTTAAAAGAACGGAGCGTCCGATTTTAATAATTCAAAAAATTTTTTAGGAAGGCAGATCCAACGGTTATGAACTCTCAAAAAAAATAAGTTAAAAAATGTCATTTGGCGGTCAAAAATGTTTATTAGACATATGTACATCAAAATATCAGATATTTTATAGAGATTTTAATAATGTGTACACATTTTGTTTAATTTTTTTGGGTTCCGTACCAAAATTTTTAATTACGGTACGGGAAGTTACAGCAATTTGCCTTAAGACACGATATCAATGAAAATAAGATGAGTGACAATAATCGAGACTGATTATAATATCATGAACTTTAATTATCAATGAAAAACAAAACATTAAGTATTTTTTTTTGTTCTTCTCCGATTACTAAACTTTATGGTGAATCTATGTGAATAGCTTTATTTTAAAAGTTTCATTAGCGTTCATGGATAATAATAGTGTGTACAAGGTAAAGAATGCTATTGCGCATATATTTTTATATCTGTTATGTATTCAGAAACGTTAAATGATTGGATTTTAGGTTATTAACACTTGGTCAGGCAATAGCTAATTTTAAAAGGTAGAAAAATTCATTTTTCATAAGAATGTAATTCCGTCTAATTTATTAAGGTTGCTGCCTTGCGATGGGTAAATGAAAATATTGCATCATTTGGAGGAGATCCAAATAATGTGACAATAAGTGGGGTTTCTGCTGGTGCAGTTAGTGTCAATTATTTATATTTGACAAATATTACCAAAGGATTATTTCATAAAGCTATCCAAATGAGTGGAAGCGCTCTAAATCCTTGGGCTTATCAGGAAGACCCAAAAGAGGTACTTTAATTATCAACCATATTATTAAAGAAAATCAAAAACTGTTCAATTTTGTTTTCTTGAATCTCAATAATTTTATGATTATTTTAATTACAAATGAAATGAATATTTTATATTATAGTGATATAGAAACTTATATATCTAATTAATATTATGATGTTTTCTTACCTTTTCTGTGTAATTTTTTATTGCGGTATATCACTTTTTTTTCTCAAAGTTTGGAGCATTTTTGAAAGTACATTGAAATATTTTATGCAAAACTTGCATTTTAATAAAAATAGCTCTGTTCTATATACTTTGGGTTATTTTGATCATTGTTTTTATCTTTCGATAGATTCAAATATAATATTTTTTTTGTTCTTTTACAGAATGCTTATAAGTTATGCAGAGTACTAGGTCATGAACCAGCTGATGATAAAGACGTCTACAATTTTCTTATAACTATTCCTGCAATAGATTTAATATTAGCAACTGGTACACCACCTATATCTACAATATCCTCCGATGAAAATTTGCAGCTCAGAAATATGATATTTTTACCAACCAAAGAAAAAGTATTCCCAAATCAAGAGTCGTTTTTAACAAAATCTCCACTTGAAGTATTTAAATCAGGAGATTTTCAACAAATTCCTTTATATATAGGCTATTGCGATGGTGAAGGTATATTGGGAATACCAGATGCAAGAAATGATCCCATAGGATTTGGATTGATGAATGTAGATTTTGAAAGATATGTTCCAAAAGAGTTGTGTTTAAAAAAGAATTCGAATGAATCTCTTCAAGTTGCCAATAAGATAAAGGAGTTTTATTATCCAAATGTATCGTCAACCGGTGGTAATTTTATGAATTATATTGACATAAAAGGTGACACATGGTTTAAAAGAGGAGTTAACAAAGCTGTGCAACTACTTAAAACTAATTCAGATGCTGAATTGTACTACTACGTTTTCACCTTTGATGGTTATAGTGACTTCAAAATAATACTCAACACAACTCATTTTAAAAAGGCAATGCACGCCAATGATGAAAACTATATTTTCTATTGCAAAAATTTTCCAAAAGTAGATGTGGATTGTAGATTAGTTCATCTAAGGGTCATGAGCATGGTTGAAAATTTTATCAAGTCTGGGTGAGTTATAATATTGAAACCTTGCTTGATTTTAGTATCATTTGCAAATTGGTTTTGGATTTTAAAAATTCCCATGAGACTATGAATTTGTTTATTGTCCATTTAAATTTTATTTTTGTAATTTTTACAGAAATCCTACTCCACAGACATCTGAATTAATTCCTGTTAAATGGTTACCAGTTACAGGCAGTGAAAATCTAACATATATGAATATCAGTAGTAGTTTAAACTTGCAATTAAATCCTGAACATGACCATATGCAGTTTTGGGATAATTTAGAGAAAACATATTTAAATTGTTAAACTGGTTGTTAGTAATTAATAAATTATAACTGTTAATGAAATGACTTAAGTTTTTATTGTTTTGATATATAAAATGAATATGCGAATAATTTATTTTAATTCATTTTAAAATTTGTTTTCATTTTAAAAAAAATCTCATTTTTACACATATTGTAAATACTTTTATAAATTTTCTGATCATCATCAGTTTTCTTATCCTTCTGAATAGATTTTCAGTTAAAAGTATTTTTTTGAAATATCTCTCATACAGAAATAGCTGATGAAAAAAAATTTAAAAATGGTGTAAATTAATATAAAATAAAGGAAAAACATTTCTATCATTGAAAGCATTACTATTTTTCGAAATATTTCTGAAACAAATTGATCCTAATTGTTAAGTTGTCACATACCTTTGAAAATAATATTTTTCTTAGATTTAAAATAATTTATCAGTAAAAATAGTTGTTTAATTTTATTATATATTAATATATCAATGCATGTAATGTAATTCTGCAAATATAAAATAAAATAATTATTAAATAAATGTATAAATGCGAAGCATCCTGATCGTTGATAGTTTTTATATAATAGATCTAATGTTAGCTAATTATTATTACAATTATTCAGTAAAAGATTTCCAACAAGACTGATTTTTTCCTATATATGTGTCACACGGAAATATAACTTCACATAGTTGCTTTATTTGCAAAAATAATTTTGCTACAATAAACAAACACCATAGAATGAAAATTTGCTGTGTTAGCTTATATTGTTACGCATATTATAAAAATTTACAAAAAAATTAAAACAAGAAATGTTTTGTTTGTTTTATAGATCAATAGACATTTTGATATTGCTAATTTTATAGATTTTTGTAAAACAAGTTTTCCAATGAATAAAATGAGGACCATTGAAAAATTTCAATATTTGAAATCAATTCGTAGTTGTTTTTTAACTTCCCGTAGGGTAAGTTATTGTAATGGGCCGAAAATCGGAATTGAAAATTTTTACATTTCTCGACGTTTTGAAGGTTTCTGAACGTTTTGGCATACCTCAGAAAAAATGGATGTGTGTGTGTGTGTGTGTGTGTGTATGTGTGTATGTATGTGTGGATACAAATTTCCAGTCACGTTTTAGGGCGCACGGATCAACCGATTTGAATGGTTCAAAAAACATTCGATTCCTATTGATAGGGAAAAGAGCTGATTAGTTTTTGGCAAAGGCAGGTCCAGCCGTTTCGGAGATACGGAGCCAAGAGTGCAGAAAATAGAAATCGTATTTTTGAGAGAACGGAGTATCCGATTTGAATGATCTAAAAAACATTCAATTAGTAATGATTGGGAGAAGTGTTTATTAGTTTTTGGCAAAGGCAGGCCCAGCCATTTTGAAGATACGGAGCTAAATATGTAAAAAATGGCAGTTTTTGAGAGAACTAAGCGTCCGATTTAAATGATTCAAAGAACTTTCTGCTTGTCTTAACAAAATAATCGATTTTGGAATTTTTTTTTTTTCTTTTTAATTTTTTTTTTTTTTTTTTTTTTGTTTTTTGTTTATCGAAAATATTTATTTTTAATTCTGACTATAGTTCTAATATACTTTACAAATAATTTCAACTCTGCAATTCAGTTTATATAATATTTATAAATATTAGACAATGTTTCAATATTTATAATAATCTATTTGAAAACATTCAGTAATCCTCGAACATTTCGTTACGGTACGGGAAGTTCCAGCAATTTGCCTTAAGGCACGATGCCACCCACCCCACTAGTTTTATTTATTATTTCTCGCAGTTGCATAGAAATAAATGATTGATGAGAAATAATTAATGAAATAAAAAAAATTTGACCGTTCATTTACAGCCGTTTAGCATATAAATTGAATAATTCGCTAGAATCTGAATTATTTTTGTATCTTTTCTATAATAATGATAGATCCGCCTCTAAATAAAATCTATGTTAAAAACTTTACTTATTTTAGTCACGTTTTTAAGTATTCAGCATTAAGTTCCCTTTTATCCTTTTTCAAATCCTGGAATTAGCTTTCAAATCAATCGCTAGACCATTCATTTTATTATTATTAAATTTGTTCATTTTGCAAAAAATATGTTTTTCTTAAGTCACAATAATAATGTTAATGTTATATATAATATGTTTTCAGCAACTTAAATTATTGTTAGAACACAAAGCTAATGAAGAAATTCCAACATTAATTCTAAGGATCTTTGAAAGAAATAGTAGTTTTTTTTATAAAAAAATTAAGAAATGCCCTAAAATTAGTTATAAGTTTGCAAAAAAGTACTTGCGGAAACTCATTTGTATATGTACAAAATTAGTAGGAATTATTATTTAAATACATAAATCACTCACAAATTTTTACCAAAAACCTAATGAACATGGAATATTTCTTCGAATATTTAACAACAATTTATTTATGATACTTCGTGAGCTAAATAAAATTTTGATTCATCTCTTTAGGCTTATATAAATTTATTTCCCCAATCATATCATCAGCTTTTATTTGATTTTACAAAAAAGAGTTCGAAAACTTTCTTATGTTCAAAAAAAATTTAAATTAAGGTAAGTGATATATTTACTTCCTATTCAAGAGCCAAGTAAATAGTAAAAGTATAAAAATAATTCTCTATTTCACAATATATTTATAAATTATAAAATTAAAACAACTAATAATTTGTTTATGTTATGACAAAAAATAACAATAATATTATTAATGGTAACTTATATAAGAAGCGTCAACAATTGACTCCGTTAGTCTTTAGTGTGAATAGTGTTTAGTGTAAAATGATTTTGAATTATTTTATATTAGTGATATGTGCACTGATTTTTGCGCCTGCAAATGCTGGCCCAAGGGTAAGGGTGGAACAAGGGCAACTCGAAGGAAAATCGAAAACTACAGCCACAGGGAAAAAATATAATTGTTTTTTGGGTATCCCGTATGCAAAACCACCAGTTGGAAATTTACGATTTAAGGTACTGATTTAATATAATTTAAAAACATTCTTAATTTTTTTTGAGAATTTAGTTGAAATTTATTATGTTTAATTACAAGCATTCGATTTGTTATTAAATTTTGTAGCATCTCTATAAATGATGTACGAAATCCAATGCAATATCCAATTAGTATATCAAAAGCTCAATTTTCATGTAGCTTTTAGCGTCATATAAAATTATACATACATAAAATTAAACACATAAGTCTGAAGAAACTCTATAATTTTAGTCTCTGTTAAAAATAACAAAAATATATTTAAACACTCAAAATGCAATATAATGGTAGTAAATTAGGATTTATTTATCCAATATTTAATTAAGTTATTAATGATTAGTTATGGGTTCTTCTTAACACCCACACTCACATTTAATATTTAATAATCCCCTTTTAATTAAAAAAGCACTATTAATTCTATTTTATAGATAATTCTATCCAGTTTTATTAATATTTTTATTTGTATTACTAGAATCCTGAACCATTAGATTTTTGCTGGAATGGAGTCCGCGATGCAAGAAAGTTTTGGAAATAATTGTCCTACGATGGATGCTTCTCTCAATTTTTACGGTAATGATAATATTTTTTTATTTATTTATTTGACCGCCTTTTTTATAAACTAACCATTAACAAGTTTTACAAAATTTTATATTCTAATACTGATTATTTTAAATATAATTTTTTGCAATGTATTATTTTAGATAAAATACTCTGATCAACGATTGATCTAATGACAATTTAATGAAAGGTCAAAATAATTTGGTAATTTCACAAACTAATAGCCTATGCCTTTTGCGTCAAATTAACCTTTGGTTAATATTTCATAATGCTCACTGAAACCTATTTCTTCTGATTAATAGTTTTCGTTAATTAAGCCTTATATCTTAAAATGAAATATCTTCATATCTAAGAAAGTCTAAGATGATTGAAAGTTTATGTGTAAAGCTGCAGTTCATATATAATAATATAATTAATCATATTTTTAAAAGTTAACAAGTCAACGAATACAAATTTGCATAACATTTTTATGAAGCAAATCGATCATTTAAGCAAACATTTCGAATATCATTAGCATTATCCACATAAAAAGTCCTGTTTATTAAATTTTTCAATTGCAACTTTTAACAATATTCTAAATAATACTTTCTTTAATATTCTTCCATAAACTAAAAATTTTATCTATTTGAAGTCGCTCTACAAAAAAATTGAGTTTTTTATAAATTTAATGAGATCCATCTATATTCTAGAACGTAGATATACTTCAAGTGAAATGTATTTACAATCTATATCCTACAAATAATATGAAAAATTTAGATCCAAAAATTTTGTTTTGAACGTTTTCATAACGTATGGTAAAACTATATTTATTATGTTTTGTCTTGTTAGTTTATACAAAATTCAATGATTTTCTAAAAGTTATCAAATGTGAGTTAAGAAAATTAACATAATTTATGTCTACAAGTTATTTGTTATTATTTAAATTATAAGTAATCTTGTTTATCTGTGCTAATATTCGAAAAGAATACTAAGAAACCAACTCTGCCATAAAATAGACCAATTTTAGATTACAAGTAATCTTGTTTATTTGTGCTAGTAACAGAAAAGAATATTAATTATTATGGCTGATTTTGCCACATAATAGTCCAACGTTACGTACAGGCTATGTTATGTAGCGCTTTTCATACAAAATGGTGCTAAATACTATCAAAATTTCATGTGGTTGCTAAGCAGTAAGACATTTTAGATAGAAAACCTAATCTAGAAAACACACAAATGTAAAAAAAACATGCTGTCACAACTATTTTTTTTTTTGAGATATGGCTTGATAATATATGAGTGAAGTTGCATTTTGTGTGTGAAACGCCTGAACGCATAGCAAATACATGGCATTTTGACAGTATTTAGTGCTTTTTTGTATGAGAAGAGCTTTGTAATATTGGTCTACGGTATAATCGGCCCCTTAATATTCTTTTTTACTTCTAGTAAATACTAATAAATTCATAACATTCATAAAAAATAATCATTCTCAGCCATTTAGTATATTTGTGTTTGGTTCTTATAGTCAATTACAGATTTAAATTACTTCATTTCCGAAAATCGATTTCTTTACGTATATCTCATTCAAACTTTTATTGTTTTAGGAAGTGAAGATTGTCTGTACCTGAATGTGTACACACCCAAGATTACAAAAAGTCAATCGAACAAGTTGCCGGTCGTTTTCGTCGTGCACGGCGGAGGATTCTACTCCGGTTCCGGAAACGATAAGGACACAATGAGACCCGATTGGTTGGTCGAAAAGGATATTGTTGTAGTGACATTCAATTACCGGCTAGGTCCTTTCGGATTCTTGTGTCTCGACATACCCGAGGCACCGGGAAATGCAGGATTAAAAGATCAGGTAAATTTAGTAATTTAATTTGTTTTTATTCTACTTCAGAATTGTTTGAATTATAAAATTAAGCCTTATTCTAAATAATATGACAGGAAAGATTAGTTTATTATATCCATTATCCACTACCCAGAAAAATAGCAAACATTTACTTTTTTTTTAATTTTTGAACAGCAATCAGAACCTAATAGTCCTATAAGCTATTGTGCTGATTTTGACTTAATACTAGTCTGTTTCACAGATGGCAACCCAATTTCTGTAATAGAGCGAGTATGGTGCAGCAATGCCGGGTGAGAGCTATTTTCACTTGGAAACATTTTGCTATCTATATTTCCAAGTGAAAATCGTTGTCACTGTTGCCTAACAACAGGCTGCTCGAAGAACATTTTCTTGAGAATTTATTTCGAGAATTACACATACAATTAGACGCATAAAAATATTATTGATAACTAAGCGTAAGTAGCATTTTGCTTTTAGGCAAGTTGCTTGATATGCATCTATAATCGACTTAATCAATAAGAATTAAGATTTAGCAACTTTTAAAATTGCGACTATAGAATTTTGAAATTCTGCATGGCTCATTATTTTAGACTTTGATGAATAGTTATAATTAAACCATTTTTGTACGCGTTAAGAAATAGCAAATGTCGTTAGTGTAAACTTTACTGGCAACTTAAACGTTATTTAATACTTACTGATTTGGAGATATAAAAATTATCATAGAAATATTAATACAAATGAAATACATTTAAATATCTATATGGTATTCATCTGTCTGAATCGTTGTTACGACTTTTGAGCCGTGCTTCTATTTTTTTTGGCTAAAATGAGCAAAAAAAAGTTGGTATAGAAAAAGAACTTATAATTTTAGATTGTAGTTACGAAGTGTGTAGAATTGTATCACTGCGATATACATATAATCTGATTATGATTTCAATGAGCCAATATATAAATAACAATTTAAATCTTCAGCAAAAAATCTTTTTTAACAACATTTACAGCCCATGAATCTAAAAACTAACCAATAGAAAAAGTACAGACAAAATGACAGATTTTGTTTTTTAGTGTTATTTATTTATATAATGGTATAATATTCCATCTCAATCGTTTATACACATCTTGAGATCATTCACTGCCTTTAACCAAAGCTTTTAATTAATTAATTAGGGGCTGTAGTAACATATTTATTAAGAATAATGCAACTAATTACAAAATCCATTTTGCCCATTTAGTTCGGACAAAATGACATAAGGTAAGGATACAAATTTTTAAGAAGACACAATTAATTGATCTTTGGGACATCAGCAAGATTAAGATTATAAACACATTTATCTGTACACGCAAAAAGCAAATATATAAATGATATTAAAAATATTTATAAGTCATTTGAGCAAGTTGATTTATGGACATAGAAAAACACCATGTACAAATACAAAACATCAATTAATTATCATGACATTTTTTTTTCAAAATACATGATTTGATGATCAAGTATCGGTTGAAAGTTAATTAACGCACAAGATACTAGAAATCACATTCAAATATTAAAACATAAAAATGTCAATTGGCAATTTATCTCAATATTGCATACAAAATTTAGTTTCTATTTGGCAACTCAGAAAAGTAATAGAACATCAGAAACATCAGAAATATGCTAATGATTAAATTTAAAAATATGACAGTAAATTGTTAGCAGATGTATAGGTAAAAATTGCATAGCAAAATTCGACCTCAATAATATACTTTAATTCTTTATTGGCAATAGCAAAAAAGCGTAAGCTAAACACATCATCACAGTTTTTAATTAATATTTATATGTATTTCAATTGTGCATTTCAACCGCATTAATAAATACTATACAAACTAGTTGGTATTGGTATTTTGCCTATGATCGACTCGACTGATCATCGAGATACATCGAATGGCTTTTAAATGAAATCGGTCCAGCCGTTTTTGAGAAAACGCCGATTTACGGCAAAAAATCTGTTTACGGCAAACATACACATATACACACATTCACACATACATATACCCTTTACAAATTTGGTCTCATTCGATTCAGAATGGCCTGAAACGTCGAGAAAACATAAAATTAGCGAATCGAAGTTTTTCGATGAAAGCATAAACTTCTCCTTCCGGAAGTTAATAACACATTCTATATTATCTTTTTATTCTAAAAAAAACTTTTGCCACCATAGTATAGGTAAAAAAATGTATCTTAAGGTTTATAATCTGTTAAATTTTTGAGAAAGCAAATTAACCAATATTCATCTTGATTTCAAACTCCAAATCCTTAGTTATAAGTTTCTGCCAATTAATAATTCAATTTATTTTTAGTTAGCCCAGTATTGTCAAATGCAAAACGGATTACCAATATATCTTTTTACCAATTAACAATGGATCTTTTAATGATATATAATTATCATGTGCTCCTCGAAATTACTGAATGCTGTTTTTTTTATATTTTGGGTAGATAAAGAAAGATTATAATTGTGTAGAAAAGAGGGGTGTGTATGAGTTGTTGCACCAAGTGATTAAGATGAGTTTAAGTTCTTTACTTGTAGTTTTTATTTTGATTGGTTCATATTCTGATGGTTGCCATACTAGTAATTTGCTCAGGTATAGATCAAGAATAAATTTAACTAAGAATAGTATTACAATATAAATAGCGCCAATAAATATTTTCATAATATCTTTTCAATCGGCAGGTTGCCGCTCTCCGGTGGGTTAAACAAAACATCGCAAAATTCGGCGGTGATCCCGATAACATCACACTGATCGGCATGTCAGCTGGCGCCGCGAGCGTTAATTATTTACAAATAACCGACACCACCAAGGGACTGTTCCAGAGGAGCTATCAAATAAGTGGCAGTGCACTGGCACCTTGGGCATATGTCGAGGACCCTAAAAAGGTAGGAATGATCTGCAAGGCAACGAGTCATCAAAAATGCAAAAGTTGCTAATTGGTAAATTATTTTAAACCGTTGTGTCGTCAAAAAAGTTATTTTTTGTATATTTGGCAAGGTGATGCAAACCAATAATTAATAACAATCAAATTCAATTTTAACTTTATAATGATTTTAAATATCCAATTTTTGACATAACAGATGATATTTACCGTTAAATATCTTAGACTGTTATCTCATACAGATCTCAAATATATAATGTGGAAGGACCTTCAAAATAAGATGTAGGGCTTTATAGAAATCTCCGAGTCGACTTTTTGCTATATAAGTTCTATCTTGCCTATGTACATTAGGGTGCTCCTTAATATGGGCATTTTCGAATTTTCTTGCTCCTAAGGGCTCAAACGGTTCCAAATTGATAAAAAAACGATTCTCTAAAAGTTTCAGCACTTAATATTATCTTTTAGATAGAGCGCAATTCGCTCAAAATAGATTTAGTTTTTACTAAATGTTTTTAGAGATAGACCTGCTTTTCCAAAAATTTAATGAGTTTTTCATCTTGTCAATACAAGTAGAATCTTTTTGAATTATTAAAATCGGACACTCCGTTCTGACATAGCCGTATCTTCGGAACGGCTAGGCCTTTGCATCAGCACGTCTCCTTATCAATACAAATCGAATGTTTTTTTAAATTATTCAAATCGGTTGATCCGTGTTGTCGAAATCGTCGTCGAAAATTTGTATCCGCACACACACACGCGCACACACATACATCTATTTTTTCTAAAGTATGCTAAAATACTCAGAAACCTTTGAAACGTAAAGATATATAAAAAATTTCATTTTGGATTTTTTCGCGATTACTATAACTTACTCTACGGGAAGTTAATAACACATATCAAACAAACAACTATCTGACTATGTTCAGAAGAACTACCAGCAAATTCATCACTGTTTTTTGCTGTTTTCCAAAATCTGTCCCTTTTTACACCATAGACGAAGTAAAATGGGACGACCAAGGAGCAAATAGGTCCAATATCTTATTTTTAATTTCAAAGGGATTTTGTAAAATAATAGCTACATTATTCGACCAACGCAAAATATAATTTTCATGGATACATTTTTTTACAGAGATAACATCAGGTATTTCGTCAGAAATATTCATCAGCAGAGTTAGAATAAATATTTATCTCCTGGAAAATTGCTTTTCTCAACTTAATTTAATTTTTTATCTAATTTTTTTATTGTTTACAACTTTGACATGGTAAAAGTAAAGTTGATGCCCTTTCCACACCCAGGTAAGGTTTTATAAGGATTATATAAAAGAACTGTTGAATCTAACTCAAAATGAGAGTAAGGATGTTATAAATTAGGAAAATAACGTATACTCAAAAATTATATTAAAGTCTTGTAAACTAAACAGTTTTACTTACAACCAAAAAAACGATTAAGAAAATTTAAATGTTGTTGCTAAAATGTTTCTCGATGTACTTATATTTGAGATGTTGGTGGTGGATCTTTTTACCTTAAACCCCGCTCTACCCTATATGAAATATTGCTTTAAATAGATTTAATTTTTTAATATAAATATATATATATATATATATATATATATGTGTGTATGTCACAAAAAATAACATTGATAACCAGGTGTAGGTTGCATTTTGTCTTTGGGCAAGTTTTTCGAAATGCGTTTATAATCAACTTAGTCAATGAGAATTAAGACTTAACAACTTTTAAAATTATTATAATAGAAATTTAAAACTTTCACGTAGCCTATTTTTCTAAATTTTAAGGAATATTTATATTTTGTGGGCCTATAATATTTTAGAATGTTCTTGATGACTACAAATTCTATTATCATACATATGGAAACAATTATATCAGGTTAATAGATATATGGTCTATATGTATACTATACATGTATATATGTATACATGCATATACGATAATGATGTTATCTATTCATTAATTATTTTGTTAAAATCTATACAAGAATTAGAAAAATTTAGTTATTATCTTTGTTTCATGATGAGATATTAAACATTATATGAGAAATGAGAATAATGCAAGAAATATTTCAAAATGAGGTAGTTCCATTGCTTCACTATAAAATTAATGGATATCTTCGTGCAGTAAAACGTTTCATGCTTGACTTTATTTTTATTAAATTAGTTCCATGTATCATCTTTAATTTTAATTAACATAATTGCGTAACTATTTAATTAATAATCTCCTTGGTTTCAGAATGCATTCAAATTATGCTCGATCCTCGGTCAAAATACTCAATCATCCGATAGAGCATTGGAATACCTCCTAATGGCCTCTGCCCAAGACCTCCTCTTGGCACTAGGAAGACCGCCGTATTCTTCCGTCGCGGATTTCAATATGCAAATGCGTGACATCGTATTCTTACCTGTGTCCGAGAAGAATTTCACAGGTCAAGAGGCATTCTTGACAGAATCACCTCAGGAGAGACTCGAGAGTGGAAGATTCCAAAATCTACCACTCTTGATCTCCATTACGGATGGAGAAGGATTAGTTGGTTTGCTGGATGCTGTGGCCCAACCTCGAGTTTATGGACTGATTGACATCAATTTTGAAAGATATGTTCCAAAGGATTATAATTTGCCTACAAGTTCTGAACTATCTTTGCAAGCCGCACAAGAGATAAAAGACTATTATTATGCTAATACTACGGATTCTCAAAAGAACTTCCAAAAATATGTAGATATTAAAGGTGACACTTGGATAAAGAAAGGTGTTCAAGACCAAGTTAAATTAATGGCAAAGAATAATGCTGACGCCATATATTACCATTTGTTCACATTGGATGAGTTCAGCGATTTTAAAATTAAAAACAATTTCACGTTTTTGGATCAGTCAGCGCATGCTAACAATAATGAGTATATATTCTATCAACCTAATTTCCCAAAATCAAATCCGATTGCTGAAAAAACTCGTCAGAGAATGTTGAAAATTTTGCAGAACTTCATTGAAACAGGGTAAGAAAAACACTATATGTACATACAAAGAACAGATTCTAAGATTAAAATAGCTCGATAAAATTATTTATCTGCAGAATGAAAAATATATATAGTTATTAATTTGGAAATATGAACAAACAACACTCTTTTTGCACTAATTTTATAAATAATAATTTTCACAAACGTTTCTAGACTAGGTTTGTCTCATCTTCAGGGTGTTATAATTTAAAATTTAAAATATGGAAACCTAAATTAGCATTATGTGTTATCCGTTACAAGTCGTTCAATATACTGTCTTCTGCGTTCTGCCCCACCAATGATACATAGTCTCGAAATGTTTGTGAAATATATTATTTAATAAATTAGTGCAGAAAAAAGTGTTGTTTGTTCATATTTCCAAATTAATATCTATTTATCCACTCAGAATACATTTGTTATATATAGTTATATATAAAATTAATTAGTTTTATAATCATTTTAGAAATCCTACATCCGAAATGTCAGATTTGCTACCAGTGGATTGGCCACCTGTAACAAAAACTACTCTAAACTATTTACATATCGATAAAGAATTATCCTTGGAAGTTGATCCTGGAGAAGTCTGCATGAAATTCTGGGACGATTTGAAAATGAAATATAAAAATTTAGTTAGGCCTGTTATTTATGGTTGAAAATATTGCAGTATATTATTATATAAATTGTGAAATAATACTTTATGAAGTGCTAATTAGGAGTGATAATAAATAATTTAAATTTTTTTATGTATATTCTCTCATGATGCAAAACGTTTGTAAAGCAAAATTTGTGATCTATTGTAATTGCAAAAAAATGAAATAAAACTTTTTGCATTTTTTCATTTTTTGCTGTACTAATTATTAGCACTGAGAAATCCTTTGTTTTAGCTTGAAAACAACAAAATGCAATTTCAAAAATATTTTTTTTTTTTAAATTCATGACTTTTTCATTACAAACAATTACGTTTTATTGAAATTACTCAAATAGACGAAAAAATTCTTTACTGTTACTAAATTTTATTATTCGAAGGGCTGATTCAAAACAGAAAGCGTAGATCGAAAAAGCTGACATAAACGTGGTGCCCAGAGAATTCCTTTTTAAGTAGGTCCTGCCCAGCCCAAAGGATATAAAACTTATAAAACGACAATCCAAGATTAATCGACCGTGCAGGTACTGTACAGAAAGCTCATAAAACATACTGAAAAAATACTCTACCACCTTTGTCCAATACAAAACTACGTTTATAATCTAATCTCAAGCTTCTCAAACTTTGGATAAAAATTAATTTATACTATATTCTTTTTTATTACTTCAGTTATCAAAATACGAATTCAATATGTTGTTCCACAGGCATAACAAAACTTATACTAACCAGTTAGCTGTGGTGCACTTATTAAATAGTACGCACAGTTTTGTGTCATCCAAATCGAGCTCATGACGTGTATATGCGTCAATCACAGAGTAAGTTGCGCTAGTCAGTCATCGTATAAAAATATGAGTTTATTTTATAAAATCGGAAAATATTATTATCTACATTTTACTTCATTGCAAACATAATCATATACATATCCATGCGTATTAAACTAAAAAAAATTGAATTCAAAGAAATGTAAGAAGTAGAATGAATTTATACATGTAAATGTAAGAAAGTAAGCATAGTTTTTGACGAAAAGCAAAAATTTATTTGCAAAATAAACACTAGAAAATTAATTGATTTATGAAGCATATTGCTTTCAGTAGGAAATGTTATTTAAATAGCTAAATCTTAATTCTTATTGACTAAGTACATTATTTCCACATTTCAGGAAGTTTAAGCAACTTGTCTTAAAGTAAAATTAAGTAGTAGTAAATAAAGACTTACAACTTGTACGATCATAACCTCAAAACATCCTAAACATTTTGATATTTCAGAATATATATTTTGTTTTTTTTTTCAAATTTTTAATTTAAACAGCAAATGATTACTGTTTTAAAAGCATGACGAAAATACTCGTCAATATACAAAATCTTACAAATTTTTCATGACGAATATATTCCTCAATCATAGTTAAGTGATTAAGAAATAAAATATTTTGTTAAAATTTAATTTACTATTAAATAACTCTAGCGTACTTCATAGCGTAATGGTTAAGTGTAGTGTCTCGTGTCGGCAGGGCCGCGAGTTCGAACCATCGCTCTGGATAATGATATCATGCAGTAGTGATATCAATAATCAGTATTGCATTATATCATAATCTATATTTTAGATCAAAAATATGTTTCCAATTAAAAATAGTCAATTGTAGGACACTGCGATGTGAAATGGCAATGGGATAATATTTTTCCCTAAGTTGGAGTTTAATAAACTTGCCCTTGAGCAGTTATTACCCATTATATGACTATTGTTCGTCATGTAGCAGTAAATTTTCATAATAATAGAAGAAAGACTATTAATACATATTTTCATTTTTGAAGTAAAACTTTAGGGTGTAAATCTGTACAAATACAACGGAAGTGCGTTACGGCAGATGAGATAAGATAAGAGTCAAGTGCCAATGATTCGTTATTCTCTTTCGATGATATCATTTCTATACGGGTCGATTGTGATTGGTCACCGCGTATGTGAATAAAGATCTGTCGTTGTTTGCGTACCGGCATCATCGTTGTATGCGGACCGATATCAACAAATAAATCGGCATTGATAAATAAACATTTTAAAGTTACATCGTAGTACAAATCTTGATTTAATGAAAAATGAATAAATATTTTACCCTGGCCCCCGTAAATAATTATAATGAAAATAATAAAACAAATGCAGCATTTGCGCCGTGCATGAAACATAAGTTTATTGAAATAATTTCTATGTTATTCGTAGTTTCTATAAATCTTTGAAGTTATTGAAATGGAAAGTATGTTTTAGACAAAACAGATATTACAGCTGTTCAAAGAATGAGATTATATTGCCAGCAAAAAAGTAAACAAATACCATCAGTCAATGAATGTATGTTGCCAATTTTAACAATATTTGTGGCGGACATAGCTCAGAGGTAGCATGTCCGACTCACATGCCGAAGATCGTTGGTTCGATCCCTGGCGCTTCCAATTGTAAAAAAAAATATCAGAATGTATAGAATTTCAATTGTAAGATGTATGTTAAAAATGATTAGAATGTATAAGATATTAGAATGTATAAAAATTGAATTAGAATTGAAAATAAAAAAATGAAATAGTAGAAAGAAGTAAGAAGATAAAATAAGGAAGAATGAAGTTAAGTTGAACTACGTAAAAGGAATAGGATTTATGTGAAGAAGATAAGTTGAAAGAAAGTATATAGTATAAGAAGAATAGAATATAGATTGAATATGATGTAAAATTAGTATAGAATGTAAATAAATGTTGTAGGTGGCTAAATGCTCAGAGTAAGCAAAGCCAAATAAAAATAAAAAAAAAAAAAAAAAACAATATTTGTTTAGACGTTGTTTAACATAATCCACTGTGTGAACGAATATTATAGAAATTATTAATCAGTAATTACTTCATTTCTCTAATGAAGGTTCATTTCTAAATGCTAATTACAATGACAAACCGATCATGTCGTATTTGAAGTAAGACTTTAATTACATTATTGTTTTTAAATATCATACATATTTTTAATGCTATTACAAATATATAATATATAACCATTATAAGTGTATAATGGTTAACACTAATAAATATGTGCATCACGTATGTTACCATATTACTAATAAACATTATTCAAAATTGTTATATGATGTATTTATTTTTGCTTAAATGTCATCTTGTACAGTAGCAAATAAGTTTTACTTCAATTGCGTGTGAACCTTACGTGCACTCTTTTTTTCTTATAATCTTCTCCCATATTCCAAAACTATCTGTTTTGAAGGAAAATTCTTATTAGTTAGGAAAATAACTCGATTTTCACAAATATAGTTCGAAATTTTGGGCTACAAAACGTACTATATACAGTATATTTTATCTATAGCATTTTCATATTCTCTGGACTACCGTGTAAAGTTATTGCTTAATAAAGTTGAGACGCCAGTGGTGAATTTATTGTCGAATTTGATGTCGTCAATAAACGAGCCGTTCTATATTGGAAGGGACAATCAGGGCGCAGTTGTTATAACAACGCCTGTTCGTATAAAATGTCATAAAAGTGAAAATGATATACTACGAAAACTACTAAAAGGACATGGACATGGATTATGTACAAGGACAGGCACCAATGACAGTTAGATATTCGGAGAAAATTTGTCAGACATAACAAAACCGACATTAAATCTAGTAGAAATGAATAGAATTGGTAAATCACTCATTGGAGTGATTCTCCAACTATTGATATAATAAAATTTATCACAATAATTTATGTGTGTTTGAAAGGGTGTGTGTATGTGTGTGAGTGAATGATATAACCCAAATAGCTCATAGGATTGTACTGTATTCTGATCGCTATTGAAAAAAAAAAAAAAAAAAATTGTTTTAAATATTAAAAGATCGTGTATTAGATAGAAGAGGAAATTGATATAATTTAAATATCAATGGATAAATTATGCACAAAATGGAGTTTGATTCAAAAGGTATAAATAATACGTTAATAGGGGAATCAATTATAATGCTCAGCAAATAGTAAAACCTATGTAAAGTTTGCTTTCATTGTAAATTTCTTGTTGTTATAACGAATCAGTATACAATATTCAGTTGTTGTTAATCTAAAATATTTGATATAGCTTTTTACTGTCTTGTTATCTCAACTCTTAGCGCCTGAAGAAGAAGCAAACCCACTCTCTCATATGCACAAGTAGATTGAGTTGATTGAATATGCATATTTAATTTATTATATTTTTTTTTTTTTTTTTTTTTGTTTATTTATCATAGCAATCTATACAATGTACATTAGGCTAAAATTTTGACAATAATGGAAAATGGCGTGAGAAGGATAACTACCCACTGATAGCTCCTTCTAATTACAATGTCTTAATTAATAATTATAAAATATTCTTTTAATACACTTATTTATATATATTTATATATTCAATTAAATTATGTAGTATTTCATTGCAAGTTTGTTTCTTAAGTCGCTTAGGTGGAACTGGTCTGAGCAGGTCATTCGCCAATTGGTTGGGATGATGTGTTAGTCGGTTCTTGTATTTGGTGCAATACTGGAAAATCTCTTCCTCAATGGTTCGTATGCGCAGATCTCGATGTAACAGCCAGGTAGGAACATAATTTGGGGCGTTTGCAATCTGTTTTAAAATTTTATTCTGGAATCTCTGCAAAATTGTAATATTTGACTTGCTGGCCGCTCCCCAGAGTTGCAAGCCGTAAGTCCAAATTGGTTTGATAATAGTTTTGTAAATTAGTATTTTGTTTTCAATGGAAACTTTCGATCTCCAGCCAATTAGCCAGTATAGTTGCCTGCGCGTAAGTTCAAGCTGCTGGCGTTTCTTGATTATGTGTTCTCGCCAGGTGAGTCTCCGATCCAAGTGGATCCCCAGATACTTAACTGCATTTGTTTGAGGTACCGGCACATTATTAAATGTGACTGTGGACACACGAATTATGGCGGAGGGTGAAGTAATGTGCGCTGATTTAGTGGTGTTAACTTTTATTCTCCAGGTATTTAGCCAATTTTCTAGCTGGTTGATATGCTGCTGTAAAACTGTGGATGCGAGTATATGGTCATCGTGTTGGGCTAAAAGACCCGTATCATCGGCAAAGGTGGCAATCATTGTATTTGGATTTACTGGTATATATCTGCGGTAAAAATGATGTACAGCAGTGGTCCCAAGACGCTACCCTACTTTACTCCAGAGGAAAGGTATTATCTTCTGATTCTGGAAGTCTCGTCTTTATAGCTGACAATAAACTTTCTTTCAGTCAAGTATTCTTTTATCAGGAGGTAGTAATTATATGGCAATATCTTTTTCAGTTTGTAAAATAGGCCTTGGTGCCAGACTTTGTCAAATGCTTGACTAATATCCAAAAAGACTGCTGAACAAAATATTTTTTGTGGTGGAAGGCATTATATATGAAATCAGCGACTCTGTGTATTGTTCGATGGTAGAGTGTTTTCTCTGGAAACCAAATTGATGTTTCGGCGGCAGAAAATTTATCTCCTCCAGTATATGGCTAATTCTTTTATGAATGATCTTTTCAAAGACTTTTGAGAGGCATGATAAAAGGCTAATTGGTCTGTAGGAAGCTGCGTCAATAGGATTTTTAC
Source organism: Ctenocephalides felis (assembly GCF_003426905.1). Classification (NCBI taxonomy): domain Eukaryota; kingdom Metazoa; phylum Arthropoda; class Insecta; order Siphonaptera; family Pulicidae; genus Ctenocephalides; species Ctenocephalides felis. The sequence continues at coordinate 18,174,589 of NW_020539725.1, forward strand.
CTGGCTTTTAGGATTAAGATTATTTTAGCCAGTTTCCATTGGGATGGATAATAGTTTAGACGGATTATACTATTGAACAAAATTGTTATATACCTCAATCCTTTATTAGGTAGGTGTTTCAATAATATGGAAGTGATACAATCGTGGCCTGGGGATTTTCCAGACTTAGTGTTTTTTATTTCTTCACATACTTCGCTAGGTTTGATTTTTGGTATCGGTTTGTCTGTACTGTTGCCGTCGTTCAAGTAGTCAAGAATAAATTGGTCATTTGAAACGTTGCAAGGAAAAGGCGTAAAAATTTGT
>NW_020539725.1:18175891-18202611 GCF_003426905.1 Ctenocephalides felis
AACACGGATTTTGCATTATGAGTAAAAATTAATTACGAGGCACGCGTTCCCGTTGATTACTATAAAACATGAAATGGACCATAGGATTTTGCTCGCTCCACTGATTTTTAGCAAAATGTTATTTTCGAATTCCAAATTCGTTCAAAGAACAAATTGCCTAACTGATTTGATTTCGTTTGTATTTTGTTGGGATTTGGTTTTGATCAAAAACCGGGGAAACCATCAAAGCGGTCACTGGCGGTGGCGGCGGCGGTTGGATTCACGGAATTGCGGCTGTGAGATCATGGATAGTTTATTCTCTGGTTTTTGGTCTTTTGATAAAATAATATTATCGCCAAGTAGTCTAGCTCATCCGGTCATCTAGTTTAATAGGATGGTTTTTACTGTGTTTGGGTGTTTTGCAGTGGTTTAGTATTTTACAAGCATTTCTAATTTCTATAGAAAAGAGGAAATGAATTAAAATTTATTTGACACGGGGCGCAAAGGTCCAATATGTTTTCAGTAATTTTACTTTGAAAACCTATATCACAGCACAGATGACATACCACACAAACAACTATCGAACTATGCTAAAAGAATTTTACGAAATAAATGCTACATTATTTAACCAAAGTAAAATGCAAATTTTATGGACACATTTCTGCAAAGACCACACTGTATATCATAGTATGATCCTTGTCAGAAATAATCACCACTATAGTTGGAATATTTTGTATTTTTTATATATTTTAAAGTTCTTTTTTAACTTTATATGCATTTTATATACTATTTTTTATTGTTTACACATTGGCCAGTATAAAAGGATGATGAGTTAGTGATGATGCCAAACATCATATAAAGGTCATATAAAATATAATAAATCTAACATAGAAATAGCTAAAAATAAAAAAAAAATAAAAAATAGAAAAATAAATTAAAATAATTAAATGACGTAGGGTAGGGTGGCGCACAAAGGTCGAATTTGATTTTTGAGCAATTATATTGTGGAAACCATGTATCATAACAAATAACACATATAAAAAACCATCTGACTATATTCAGTTAAACTCCTAGCAAATTCACTATTGTAGAAATGTGTTTTTTGCTGATCAAAGAAGTTTTTTTTTAATTTGTTACATGGTCCTTTTCACCCAAAATGCAGGGTGAAATGAAACTGACAGGGGGCGAACAGGTCTAATGTCTCATTTTCAATTTTAGAGGAAATTTACGAAATAATAGCTACATTATTCAACAGTATATATAAGGTGACCATATTAAGGTTTTAAGTCAAAACCGGGACGACAATTTTTAGATATGCTAATCAACGGGCAGTGTTTCGATACAAAATAACAAATGCTACTTAAGGATGCACTAAAAAATGTTTTTTTTATGTGAATAATTTTTTTAAATCAGAATTGCGGACTTTTAGTAAAAACTTTATTATTCAATTATATGTAATACTCTTTTATATATATTTTATCTTTTGTTTTTCTCGCTTTTGAGCCTCTATTCAATTTTCTTTATAATCAATTTGAAAAAAATTAGCACTTTTTTGTTTATTATTATTATTTTTTTTAATTTACCTATTGGTTTTCAATAAACCGGGACGATCCGGGACAAAAGATCTAAATCCGGGATAAATATTGCTTTTAGGAAAAACCTGAGACACAAGATGAAAATCCAGGACTGTCCTTGCCAAACCGGGACGTATGGTCACCTTAGTATTTAGCCTTGATTAGGTATTTTGTCAGAAATATACATCAACTGAGCTGGAATAACTATTTAGTCAATTTATCTTTTGCAAAATTGTTTTATTACCTATATTTACTTTTTAATTTAGTATTTTTTATTTTTTCCAGGGTAAAGGTTCAATTGGTTTTTACATTAATTCATGCTTGAAAAACCTTCAGTATAAACCGAATAGGTTTAAATCGAATGATTAGTTGGTTGTAGTAATTTACACTATATACTTCATACTATTATATTTTTTTATTATTAATCTCATATCTTAACAGCAATCAGAACCTTACGTCCAGCTATTGGGCTGAAACTTTTCTTCAATTTGTATTTTAAGATGGTAACCCAATGGTTAATCCATCATATTTGATAATTTTATTATTAGAATTTATCTAATAGCACTGACTTTTTATTGGTGCAGCAATGCCGGACAAGGGCTATTTTCACTTGGAAACATATTGCTATCTATATTTCCATATGAAAACCGTTGTCACTACTGCTTGATAACAGACTGCTCGAAGTAGGTTTCGAACCCCGGACCTCTGAATCAAGTCCTATCGCTCTTATAACCGCTTACCTACGGGCGAGTCTGATATGAATACATACTATCAATTAAATGTATTTACCGTAAATCGAATTATAATTAACAGAAAAACAAAATTATTAACAAACATCTTGAAGCTTTAGCCAGCAATTTATTTTAAGTTTAATTGTTAATCAAATTTAATTTAAATGCTAAATTTTATATAGTTTTATTTATAATTTTATTCAGTTTAATATTTATAATTTTAATACGTAATAAAAGGAATTATTTTGTAAAATTGGAAATGATATAAGCACAAAATAATAATACAACTAATCCTCTTCGAGTAGAATAATCCCAAACGTTATGATCCTAAATACAAACATTGTGCTGCATTATACAAATGCGTGGGATTAATGTTTCACCATCATTTCGTATAAATTTATAGTTCATATGATTGCCCATAAAAGAATATCCGTTATTAATGATTATATATATATATATAATATATAATATATATATATATATAATGTTTGTAGTTGGGGTTTATCGTTGATGGTCTTTTTGGTTTTAATGCGAATGGGTCATATAAATACAAGGGGTAAGTAGCCAGAATCCGAAACGAATTTCGGTTTTATAGTCTTCTGTCCAGTTCAGTGGTTATGTTTGGATTTCATATCAAGGAAATAATAAAATTCATGCTAATTGGAAGGTTTTGACGTGTGTCTATGCTTTGGTGGTTCGATATAATAATTGCTAAAATAACTTATTAAGGGAGTAATAGAATTGTATATTAAGTTATGCTTAGTGAGATCAGAAATATATAAATTATATTTTAATAAAATAACTTGTGATATTAGCACAATTTTCATTATATAATAATTGGAAATACCTATGAAGATGTTGTAACAAAAGTTGACCATCCAACAAATCGGAGCAATCTCAGATATCATCAGGATATGATGAGCTTTTTTTCAAATATTGTTGGTAACCTGTAATAAACATGATGTTAGTGTTAATATTTGTTGTTAAATGGCAGCAAAAAAATGTGCTCTGGCTCTAAAGTTGTTTCACGGTTTTACGAAAACCCAGAGTGGACTATATTCGGCTTCTATTCCAAATGTATAATAAAAAATTAAGTGAAATAATGCAAAGGTCAATAGTAAGTGAAATAATGCAAATGCAATGGTAAATAGTATGTAAACTAATTTGATATATGTAATATAAAAATATTTAAAAAAAACGAATTTTTCAACACGATTTAATTGCGTTTAGGTACAATTAGGATGGTCCATTCTGGTTACCAACTCCTTCTGTGTAAAAGTTATATTTGACACATATTAAATTATTCAATAAAGTACGATGGTAAGCATCAATTTATATTCTTTCGAAACTTTTTTTTTATTTTATTTTAATTTTTTGTATTACACCAAAAGCACATGGAATATTCTCTAAATACAAAGGAGTGAGTCTATCTTTCTTTGATATAAAATTTGAGTTGTTATACTAATTATACAAAAAATTGTTCAAAAAGCTATATACGTATTTGTATAAGTGTTTGTGTAAAAAAGTGAATTACTGATAATTGAATATATAGCATGTGTAATAAAATTATTTTAATTATGAAAATAATTCGCCTGCAGAGTTGAAAACCGAAAGTACATATAACTAAAATATTTGCAGCGTAGAGAAATGTTTGATTCAAACTATAAATTACAGAAATTGTAAAATAGTATGGCTTATTAGAGTGAAAAGTTCAGTATTTATACAGAACCTGGTTATTCCTTAATTGAACCATTTTTCATTAATAATTTTTGAGCTTCATGTATCATGAATTTGATATTCCATATTCGATATGAAATGTTAACAAAGAAATAAGGTAAAGATAAAATAAAAATATCCATATTTGATATAAAATTTTGTCAAAGGAATAAGCTAATATAAAATAAATATTGAAAATATTTTATATATTTAATATTACCTACATACTCTAGTTGTATAATGTTCGAAAGAATAAAACACTTCAATAATAGTAATATGCAATTTTATAGTTTGACAAAAATCAGAAAATTTATAGTTTTTAGTATAGATTTTTATATTATATTCTACATTTGTAATTTATTATTTTATTGAAAAAAAAAATTAGACCACCATATGGTTGAGATAGACTTCATATAAACTTTAGCTACAGACCTAAAAAATTGCCATACATTATACATTATAGATAAAAGTTTTTTTTTCAAATCAATGCATTTGGAGTATTTTTTAAAAGTTTTTAGTTTTTCAAATATTTCAGAAATCATATACCATATCTGAAATTATTTACGACGACATTATCTAAAAATATTCTATTAGGGAGTTTTTATTACTCGACCGAACCGCAGCAAATATTTTTTGTCCTTTTCAAAAATAATTGTTTAGAATTGTTTTATATTATTTTTATCATTAATAAAATATATGAATTCCAAATAAAATCAGACGAACAAACCCAAATGAATAATAAAATATTTATAAGGTGTTTTTGCTTTTTCTTTAAATGTAGTAACAAGGCTTTATAGTTTTTTAACAACCTTGTTATACTTTTATGCTTTGAAGCGTAAATCATTATTTTTTTATTGTCATCTCTCTGTTTAGGCATGATATTGTTCAACAATCTATATGAACCTATAAAGATACTTTTTTATGAATCGTTACCCTACAATATCTATAACCTTTCATAATAAAAGACAATAATGCTGTTATTAAATTATAATTGAAAATGTACGCAAAGCATCGGGGCAAACAATATTATAAAATTTTACAAAAAATATAACACTTTGAAAAAATTTAGATCTAATTAAAAATCAAAAACTTTTTGTAAAATGCTGATCATGAGTTTTATATAGAAACGAATGGATTGTAGGGAAAAAAGTCCAGCACAGATATCTGAAATAAATAAGTAAGGTTCAGAATTTTTCAATAACAAAATTTGAAAAAGAATGAAAAAATGTATAACCAGCAATCACCTTGATTCGCTATGAGGAGATAAATGGATGTTTGAAAATCTATAACAAAAGTATTTTCTTTCCTTGTTAGTTTTTTGTTTGTTTGTGAGCACTGTTGTTTAGTTTACAAGACCATAATATAATTTTTAAATATACGCTATTTAATTGTTTTATATAGCTTACATATTAATGGAGTAAAAAAGACCAAATAAAAAAAAACTTTCATCCTGGCATTTGTGTAAACAATAGAAAATAGTAAGTAAATAGTAATTCAAAAAAATTTAAGTTTTACGCAATTTTATGAGAGATAAATTAAATAAATAGTTATTCCAGCTCTGCTGATGGATATTACTGAAGAAATTCTAGAGCAAGCCCATAAAGTATAAACAATGCTCGAATAATTGTTCAAAGTCAAATTGGACCTTTGGCCTTGCCCTACCCTATTCATTATTTTGTTGTTAATTATATTTAAAAAGCTATTCTTTTTTTGATAACCACTGATATTTTTTAGTTCTTTACAAGTTCAGTATGCAAAATTCTATCAGTATTTTGCAAAAAGTAGGTGGAAAGGCTTATGCAATAATTAAGTAAAATAAAAAATAGTTAATTCACGTTTTTATGGATGCACAGACACAAAATAATAATCATACTTGTTTCTTTGCTCATTTATTGCTCATGGTTATATTCATTTGTAACTGTAACTTAAATTATTTTTATTTTATATACAAAATATAAGAGCTTATAAACTGAACGACGGCATTTATAAATGTTTGTAAGTAAACTTGATCAATCGGATTTAAAATAAAAGACATTGTCTAATATTTATTAGAATTGCAAAGTTAAAATTATTTATTTGAAGTATATAAGTGATGTTTAGAACCTTGAATTAAAATCAGAATTATTTTCAATATTAAACATTTTTTTGGGAAATCAAGAAATAAAAAATTATTCTTTTCCGAAAAGCAATCGTTTTGTCGATACAAGCAGAAAGTTTTTTGAATCATTGAAATCGGATTTTTAGTTCTTTCAAAAACTGCCATTTTTTGCACATTTAGCTTAGTATCTTTGACAGGCTGGACCTGTCCCTGTCAAAAACAAATTATCACATATTCCTATCAATAGGAATCGATTGCTTTTTGAATTATTGAAATCGGTTCATCCATATGCCCGAAATCGTCGACGAAAAATTGTATCCACACATACATACACGCACACATTTTGGTATGCCAAAATGTTAAGAAATCCCTGAAACGTGAAGATATGTAAAAATTTTCGACTTTTGGATAATTATAATAACTTGCCCTACGGTAAGTTAATTAGTGTATGAAAATCATATGGAAATAGTAATAAAAAAATGAAAATAAAGTATTTAAGGAAAAAAATTCAAGACATACCTTATACTTAAAAACAGAGTATTTTAGAATAAAATAATCAAGGCATTCATTTTTCTTTTATATTTCTAGTTATTGTTGTTATTTTCTGCATAATATTTGTGGTTTCAACGGTTAACTTGAAGTAAAACTAGTGGTGTGTATGGCATCGTGCCTTAAGGCAAATTGCTGGAACTTCCCGTACCGTAACAAAATATTAAATGTTTTCAAATAGATTATTATAAATAAATACTGTAATATCGTCTAATATTTATAAGAATTATTTGAACTGAATTGCAAAATTGAAAATATTTGTTTTAAGTATATTAGAACTAAAGTCAAAATTACAATTAAAATCAGAATTATTTTCGATACACAAAAAAAAAATTTTTTTTGAAAAAAAAATAGGCAAAAAAAAATTTGAAAAAAAAATGAAACAAAAATTTTTTTTTCAAAAGCTATTATTTTGTTAAAACAAGCAGAAAGTTCTTTGAATCATTCATATCGGACGCTTAGTTCTCTCAAAAACTGCCATTTTTTGCACATTTAGCTCTGCCTTTGCCAAAAACTAATCACCCCTTTTCCCCGTCATTACGAATTAAATGCTTTTTGGATCATTCAAATCCGATGCTCCGATCTCGATTTCTATTTTCTGCACTCTTTGCTTCATATCTCCGAAACGGCTGGACCTGCCTTTGCTAAAAACTAATCAGTACATTTTCCTATCAATAGGAATCGAATGTTTTTTGAACCATTCAAATCGGTTGATCCGTGCGCCCGAAAACGTGGACGAAAAATTGTATCCATACATACACACACACACACATCCATTTTTTCTGAGGTATGCCAAAATCTTCAGAAACCTTCAAAACATCGAGAAATGTAAAAATTTTCAATTTCGATTTTTGGACGATTACAATAACTTATCCTACGGGAAGTTAATATTACAATATTTTTTTCATAATACAAAATTTGTGCCCTTTGCCCATACAAAATTAATGTAAGCACCATATTTTTTAATTTGCTGAAATTATATATTTTAATGGCTATAGAACAAAATATTCATTTATAATGAAATATTTTTAATCATATATTTCTAACAATAAGTTTGAGTTCAAGTTACCATTGAATTAAAATAATACCTACTATTAAAACACAAATTTACCGAAAATTATATTTTAATATAAAACAAATGTTTTTCAATGCTAATATAATATATTAAGTGCAAAAATGAGCAAAAGTATTATATATAAAACCACATTTCAGATATCAGAAAAATATTATCATCACTATATTTTGTTTATAATATGATACATGATAATAATGTATATTTTAATTTATATATTTCTCATTTTCATGTAAAAATATTGACATATTAAAATCCATATTCTCATTGGACAAGCAATTTCTCCTATTCATCAGTAAATTTTGCGTATTAGAAAAAGCCACATCCGAAGGCATAGAAGTAGCTGGAATTGCTAAATATTTTCTTGCGATTTTTGATAATTTTCTATATCTGTTTTCACGTTTTTTCCACCATTCTAATGGACATTCCTTTTTACTTATACCAGGCTCAAGAAAATATACATCCACTTCTGGATGGTCCATAGTATCCCGTGTTTCATCGAACAGCAAATCTAAATAATAAGTTATTTTTTGTTCAGTTTTTGGTACTATTTCCGTCTTCATTTCTGCTAGTAGACAATTTAAATAAATCTTTCCTGCATTCTTGGTGTGTTCCGGTAATGAATTTTTATACCTCGGATCCATCAAAGAAGTGATGTCAAAGATTGAGAGGACCTCCTCCTTACAATATGTTACATTACATAAAAATTGCTTCGTTATTTGTCTTTTAATAATATTTTTGAATCGTCTTAGTTTGGCTGTGTCTAGATCAGTTAATTTATCCAAGAAATTATTTATTATTGCTGTCATTAAAGGCCTTATTATCGATAATGTCAATTTTTGCTCCGAACATAAAACCGTAGTCGATATTTCGAAAGGTTTTAAAATTTCGGTAACACTTTTAATTGAATACCATTCTTCTGTTGTTAATGCTAGGAAAGATGCTTCTTCGGCAGTTGTAATGGAGCGGTCAGCCAAAATATCAGACACTGTCTGTTTCTGTTCCAGTAAACTTTCAAACATATAAAAAGTGCTTTTCCAGCAGTTATGTTTTTGCTGTATCAATTTATGCCCTTCGATATTAAGCTTTGCGTTAATTCCATTTTCATTCAAAGCCCTTTTTGCTTGCTCGGAATTTTGAAAATGTGACACGACAGAACTACTCTTTATTACCAGTTCCTGCAAATTTTTCGAAACCAGGGCATTATTAATACATATTTGCAACGACTGTGCAAAACACGGTACACTGCGTTCAAAACAATTTTCTTCTCCTGTAAAAGTGTTCTCAACTTTGAGGGCAATATCATGGACCACAACAGTTATTTTTCTATCTATGTTCCATTCTTCACAAATTTCCTTTAATTTATTTGTGAGATAATCATCAGATATGGGTTCATCTGGCAGCTCGATTGTAGATAAAGTAAAATTTATATATTGCCATTTCTCATCTATGAAATGAGCAGTAATAGTGATAAAAGATTTTGTCTCCATAGATGACCAAAGCTCTGCAGTTATTGCCACATCAGGGCATTCAAAAAGTCTGTCCTTAAAATTTTCTTTTGCGTTTTCATAATGCGCTCTAATCCTACACATGATGCTAGTTTTTGAAGGAATTTCATACTTTGGTTCAACAATTTGCATAAACTTATTGAATCCCTTGCCTTCAAGAAATTCTAAAGGTAACTTATCAGTGACAATCATGTTAACAATTTCATCACTAATTTTTTGATTGTTCACTTCGTCGAGTTGGGAGGGACTAAATCTATCTGCATCGATTTTTCTTTTTCGATTTATTTCTCCAAATGTTTTAGATGGAACGCTGATGTCCAGATCAGGTTTATCAAGGTCTTCACTAATATTTGGTGATGGTGACCTAGAAAAAATGAATATTAAGAAAAACACTTTTTGAATTATAGTAAGAGTTATTCTAATTGTTCGACTATGGAATATTTAAAAAAACATTTTTTTTTAATTTCAAAAAATATAATTATTTTTACAGAATATTTGAATCATAATATTTATTGTATGAAATAGGAATTGATTACGTTATAAAAAATGAAAGAAACAATTGATGCTTGGCATTGTATCCTAAGACAAATTGCTGGATCCTCTAGTTTTAAACATAAGCAAATATTACAATAATTTTAAAGTTTTACAGTACAGAAGGAAATTGTATTTTTATGCAAAGTTATATGTTTTTCCAAAATTTTGTTGTTAAATTAAACTTAAACTTGGAATTGTTATTTCACATTCAACGTTTAAATTTCTGATGTAGAAAATTTGAAGTTTTGACCTATTCGAAACTTTAATTAACTTTCCGAAGGAGATTATGTTTACATAAAAAAAAATCGATTCGCAAATTTTGAAATCGAATGAAACCAAATTTGGAAAAAGTATGTGTGTGTGTATGTGACCAGATTTTTTGCCGTAAATCGACGTTTTCCAAAAACAGCTGGACCGATTTCAAAAATTTAAAACTATTCGATGTATCTCGTTTGTCAGTTTTGTGCTACGATCGGCCGAGCCGTTTCTTTATAGATCGCAGGAAAGTGAAAAAATTTTCGTCCACGTTTTTGCCGGCAATTCTGAATCGATTATGAAAATTCAAAAACCGTTCGAAAGATATTGGTTGGGAATCGTGCTGATTAGTTCATTCAATCATTATCATTCCCAACTAATATCTTTCGAACAGTTTTTGATTTTTTAAAATCGATTCGGTAGTATTAGCTTAAATGTGAACAAAAAAAGTTCAACACTTCTTTCCAAATGACAAATAAACGGCTTGGCAGATCGTCGCACAAAACTGACAAACGATAGTCCTCATCGAGTTACATCAAATGCCTTTCAAATTTCTAAAATCGGTTCAAGCGTTTTTAGGTCCAACGATTAAAGGTCTAATTTTGACAAATGCCAAAAAAACGAAATCAATTTTTGCAAACTTTGACGAATTTTTAAAGTTAAACGAGTTGTCGTAGGGCCATAATATTTCATAACGATCTAGAACAGGCATCGGCAGGCAACCTACGGCACGCGTGCCAGGCTTGACACTTTTTTTAACACTTTATTACAAGAAAACGGGTCAGCGGATCTCTACCAAAAACTAATCAGCACGATTCCCAACCAAGATCTAGCGAACAGTTTTTGAATTTTCAAAATCGATTCAGAATTGCGGGTTAAAACGTGGACGAAAAATTTTTCACTTTTCTGCAATTTACAAAGATACGGTTCAGCCGATCGTAGACAAACCATAGTCCTCATCGAGATACATCGAAAGGCTTTTAAATTTTTGAAATCGGTCCAGCCGTTTTTGAGAAAACGTCGATTTACGGCAAGAAATCTGTTCACATACACACACACCACACACATATTTTTTCCAAATTTGGTCTCATTCGATTCAGAATGGCCTGAAACATCAAGAGAACATAAAATTAGAGAATAGGATTTTTTTATGAAAACAAAAATTCACCTTCGGGAAGTTAAATATATATTTATAAATTATGCCAATGATTTTAGGAATTTAAAACAAAACGAAAGATATCAAAATATTTTCAAATCCGATTTCTTATCTATTTCATTAATTAACCTTCCGAGAAATTAATAAAGTATTAAACAATATAAGAAAAATAAGTTTTTAAAAAATTGTTTTTTCATTTACCTTAGATATTTTAAGAGTGGTGTCCCAGAAGAGTTTCCATCTTTGGAAGATTTATCAGACACCTTATGTTTATTTAATAAATGTTTACGCAATGAGCTAGTGTTCCCGCCGCAACATTTCAATACTTTTTGGCAATAACTACACCTTGCCGTGTTATAAGATGTTTTTTTCAAAAGAACGCCACACATAACTTCTTCTCATTTTGTTATTAGAATCACAAGATGTTCCAAACTAAATAATCTTTAGACCAAATATCACAACTAATAACTTTACTCCAAATATCACAGCTAACAACTTTACAAAAAATATTTCACAAATGATGTGTGCTAATCTTTATATACTTTACAAAAGATGCTTTAACTGGAAAGTGAAAGGGAAAGGGACAATGTTTTATTGCACCCCTAGACAGTGTTGTAGTCATTGTTATAGTATTTGCACTTAGAAGAACTGAATGCTCTTTTACTGATGATAATTCACAAAACTATATTTTAAATTAAAAATATGTTATAATATCAACATTTTTGCAGACTTACATTAGTTTATTGGTGTGAATAAATGAAAATATAACTTTAGCATTTACTTCATTTATTTCTGTAAGCAAAAGTTTTATTATTGATCAAAATTCTGATTCATTTGCTTTTAATAAAAAAAATAAATATAAGTATGATATGAATACACTTATTTTACCTTTTTGAAACTTAAAGAAAAGTTTAACAAAACGGAGACACTTTTTTATTAACTTCCCGTAGGGCAAGTTATAGTAATCGCAAAAAAATGAAAATGGAAATTTTTATATATCTTTTCGTTTCAAAACCTTCTGAACATTTTGGCATGCCTTAGAAAAAATAGATTTATGTGTGTGTGTTCGGATACAAATTTTTGTCGATTTCGGGAACACGAATGAAGCGATTTGAATAATTCAAAAAACATTCTATTCGTATTGATAAGGAGATATGCTGATTAGTTTTTGACAAAGGCAGTTCTCGCCGTTCCGAAGAAATTTTAACAATAAGCATAAGTATAAATTTTGTTTACATTCCTACGCGGCGCTTACGCGCTTCGATATTTCGTCTCTATGCAGTTAAAGCAGTACGATTGCTTTGAAAAAAAGTTAAGAATTTTCAAAATATTTCAAAATAAAGAAAACATTTTTTTCAGGCTTTTTTTTCAAAAAAGTAAATTTTTGTTAAAGATTAGATTCTCAAAAATCTAATTTTATCAGAGTAATTTTTTTTCAAAAATGTTAATCTTTTTAAAAAAAATATTTTTGGTACGGGAAGTTTCAGCAATTTGCCTTAAGGCACGATGCCTTGCGCCCCACTAGTTATCTATATCATTAATTAACCTTCCGAGAAAGTATGAAATAATATAAAAAAGTAAGTTTTTATAAAATTATTTTCTCATTTACCTTAGATATTTCAAGAGTGGTGTCCCAGAAGAGTTTCCATCTTTGGAAGATTCATCTGAAACCTTATGTTTATTTGATAAATGTTGACGTAATGAGGTAGTGTTTCCGCCGGAACATTTCAATACTTTTTTGCAATAACTACACCTTGCCGTGTTACCAGATATTTTTTCAAACGAACGCCACACATAACTTTTTCTCATTTTGTTATTAGAATCACAACTAATAACTTTACTTCAAATATCACAACTAATAACTTTACACCAAATATTTCACAAATGGGAAAAAATGGTGTGTGCTAATCTTTATATACTTTACAAAACATGCATTAACTGGAAAGGGAAAATGTTTTATTGCACCCCTATACAGGGTTGTAGTCATTGTTATAGTATTTGCACTTAGAAAGACTGAATGCTCTTTTACTGATGATAGTTCACAAAACTATATTTTAAATTAAAAATATGTTATAAGATCAACTTTTTTGCAGACAATTCTTGTGACATTAGTATATTCGTGTGAATAAATGAAATATAACTTTAGAATTTACTTTGTTCATTTCTATAAGCAAAAGATATATTATTGATCATAATTCTGATTCATTAGCTTTTAATGAAAAAATAAATATGAGTATGATATGAGAACACTTATTTTACCTTTTCGAAATTTAAAGAAAAGTTTAACAAAACTTGTGTGTGTTCGGATACAAATTTTCGTCGACGATGTCGGGAACACGGATGAAGCGATTTGAATAATTCAAAAAACATTCGATTCGTATTGATAAGGAGATATGCTGATTAGTTTTTTGCAAAGGCAGGTCTCGCCGTTCTGAAGAAATTTTAACAATAAGTATAAGTATAAATTTTGTTTACATTTCTATGGGTTTCGTACCAATGTTTATCCGATAAACAGCGACGCGGCGTTTATGCGCTTCGATATTTCGTCTCTATGCAGTTAAAGCAGTACGATTGCTTTGAAAAAAAGTTCAGAATTTCCAAAATATTTCAAAATAAATTTTTCTTCAAAAAGTCTTTTTTTTAGAAAAAAGAAAATTTTTGTCAAAAATTTAAAGTTTCTCAAAAATCAAATTTTTTCAGAGTAATTTTTTTTCAAAAATGTTAATCTTTTTAAAACAAAATAATTTTTGGTATGGGAAGTTTCAGCAATTTGCCTTAAGGCACGATGCCATGCGCCCCACTAGTTTTAGCGTTAATTTTTTTAAATGTGCAGTTAAATGAAAAATTTTCTTACATATTGAACTGTTTTTGTAAAGCAATAGCTATTTGAAAGTTGATACATAAAAATCGTCTCTATTAGTTTTTGGTAAAATTTTGTCATTCTTAATTATTGTAAAATAGTTTTGTAGTATTTCAAAAATTATAAAAATATTTGATGCAAGTTTTAAAAACAATTGAAAATATTAGAGTCAATTTTCTTAACATTTACTAGCTGCCTGCAATACTACGTTATTTTTCTTTATATACATTACTGAAAATATAATGTTTTCACCGTATTTAACTTTCTCATAAAGTTTTGATGTAATTCAATTTATTTAAAATATATCATTTGTCTGTTTTGTTTTTCCGAAAGATCTATCAAGCCATTTTTACAATAATAAATCATTTTTTCTATTCATAAATGGAAGTTAATTAAATTAATTAAAAAGGTTGTGGTTGAATTTTTTTTGGACAATTTCGAAAATTAATATTATTTGCTAAAATTTGATTTTTATCGACAAACTTAAATATTTTTAATCATCATCATATATATACAATTTTCCTAAGGGCAAAATTCCAGTTGTAACATTGCATTATTCATTTGTTAAGCTTTTTCATAAACACCTACCTGAATAATGTTTAATGTTTTGAAGAAGTACCTACTTATTATAAGTTGCTAAAGATAATTATATTATAAATCTATATATACAAAATTGGAAATAACGTTTCGGATTTTCCAGAATAATTCGACATCGGTCGCGAATAAGGTCTATTGAGGTCTTCTACCTGATTACAATAGGTAATTTTTATTGTATTACCGTTATTTGTATGCCTAGATTGATGGAATACTGCGGTTCAATATCCATAGAATTTATGAATGTAAGTAATGTTGAAAACCATATAGATAAATAATAAAATTTCTGGTAATTTATTATATTTGCAAAAATAAACTAGTTGGTATTGGTATTTTGCCTTGAGGCAAGTTACATGAACTTCCCGATATGTGTAAATAATCGTTAATCTATAAAATATAAATTAATTTATGAGTGATTAAAAGTATTCGGAGTGGATTTATTACACATAATTGAAAACGAACGAACTCGTTAACTCGGAGTATTTTCTAAAAGCAACTTTTTAAAAATCAACAATATTTGTAATTGAATCAGTTTTCGTAGGACTTTAATGGTTTAGTATGTTCATTAAAATCAAGTACTCTATTGTTATACTAATCGTGTAATTTTAATTTTAACAAACCTCAAAAAATCTACTCATTTTCTCAAACTTTGATGAATTTTTAAAACTAAACTACTTGTCGTTAGGCCGTGATATTTCAGTAAGTTCTATAAGACCATGATATATATCGCCAAAAAAAGTTCCATAAAAAACTTTTTTTTTTCAACAGTTAAGTACAAGAAAACGGCTTGGTAGAGTTTCATCTAAAACAAGTATTTGTGTGTGTGTGTATGTGAACAGATTTTTGACCTTTCGTCGACGCTTTCTCAAAAAACGGCTGGGTTGAAAAATTTTTTTTTGATAGAACTCTTTATTTTTGCGTCAAAAGTTGCTTTTGTGATGAGATAAGTCAAACATTGTCAATTCATTAGACTTTGGAATAATAAACTCGATTTTAGGTCATACCAATTTGATTAATATAACAACTAGTGGTATATGGCATCGTGCCTTGAGGCAAATTGCTGGAACTTTTTGTTCCAAGTTTTTTTTAAAAAAAGTTCTTTTTTAATATTGGAAGAAATTTGTTTTTTAAAATATTTTAAATTTTTTAAATACACACACATATATCATTTTTTTCTAAGGTATGCCAAAATGTTCAGAACGTTTTAAAACATAAACATATATAGATAGATTTCAATTTTCGATTTTTTCGCGATTACTATAACTTACCATACGGGAAATTAATCAATTCAGATGTGTTTGAAAAAATTTAATTGGAAATCGCAATGTTAAGATTTAATTGAAAGCAAAAACTTAATTTTTGAAATAAACAGATGAAAATTTTATCTAAATATCAAAATCTCAATTTCGGTTGATTGAATGAATTATTACATATTTTAGGAATTTTGTGCAACTTGGCTTAAGGCAAGCCACTTTCAACTAGTTTTTTTTATTGATACGGCATTGGGTGTTGTCCATATTTCCTCTAAGACGCTGGGAATCCCTGTGAAACAATCATATAAATTTAAAGATGCGTTTCTGCTTAATGCAATACAAAAGAAAATCATTTGCACTAAACTAACAGGAATTCCACACAAAAACACCGGAAAAACCACCAAATCCAAAAAACCATTGTGGACCGTAAATTGTATTTACTTTTTTATTTCGTATACAATCGTATAGTGTTTGGTATTCAAGTGTTGTACGCACTTTATATTTCGATGTCCGTAAAGAATTTATTTCGATTTTATATATCAAAGTGATAAAATAGCACTAACAAAGTCTGAAGAGACTCAATCCACTTTAGTAATTTGATTCATTGAAATGGCCGCAGGTCGCCTTTCATGTTGCTGCAAAAAGGGTTATTTTTTCCTTTCCTCTCAAAGGTATAATTACGATTTTGCTAATGGCGAACCCTTCTTTTGTATTAAATTACTAATGCGTATTGCAAAACAGTACTTCGATGTACGTAATTCAAACATTTCATACAATAATAATTTCAACATACATATAATAGCAAATTATTTTGAAAATTAATTCATATGTTTTGATTAATGCGCATCGAATACGGTTCCTGTATTGCCTATTATAATAAATAATAATTATAATGCAAATTACAATGTTTTGATAATTGATGGTAGATAACTGATAGCTTTTATGGTAAATATTACAAAATTTGATATGTGTTAATGAAAATATAGAACGATAAATTATATGCAATTATAGTTATTTTGCATATGGCGTTATATTTGCATCATTGCTTGCATTTTAACTGTAATCACGATAATATTATTATAATAATAATTCATCCTAATTTAATACCCGTTAAGTTATAGTAATCGCAAAAAATTGAAAATGAATTTTTTTTATATATTTTAACGTTTCAAAGGTTTCTGAACATATTGGTATACATTAGATAAAATGAATGTAAGAATGTGTTTGTGTGCGTGTATGTGTATGTATGAATGTTTGAATACAATTTTTGTCCATGATTTCGGGCGCACGAATCAACCGATTCAAAAAACATTCGATTCCAATTAATGGGAAGATGTTCAGATCAGTTATATATTAGCTGATTATAGTTTTTGGCAAAGACAGGTCCAGCCGTTTCAAAAAGTGCCATAAACTTGATATTTAGTTTTTGAGAGAACGGAGCGTCCATTTTCAATAACTTTAAACAATTTACTTGCATTGACATGATGAAGAACAGATTTATTTATTTATTTATTTATTAATTTTACAAGCCGTCGGTATAATATTAATATTATAATAAGGCTTAAGTCAATATTTTATAGGTAATATAATAATTAATTATTAGCTATTTAATTACTTAATTTATTTACTATAAACCTATTTATATTTACTTAATTATAATTTTTTTTTTTATAACTAGTTTGTTTGTTACAAGTGTTTTTTAAAATTTAATAAGTAATTTTAATAAGCTTTACAATACATACTTTTACAATATTAACAAATTTTAGGTTATTTTATGATATTTTAACAAATTTGAGTATCTTATATTATTATAATTATTATTATTTTAATATTATCATTATCATTTTTATTATTATTGTTAAATATTTTTACAATTTTTTTTCTTTTACAAATTTTTAGGTATTTTGATAAAGGAAATATTTTGTTTCACAATTTTAAGTGTTTTTAAATATAAGTTTTTTGGTTAACTAATTATTAGTATTTAACAATAACAGTCGAAATAAAAAAATTAAAATTTTGTTTCACAATTTTAAAGTGTTTTGAATTAAAGTTTTTAGTTAACTAATTATTAAGTATTTTAAAAATAACAGTCTTATGAAAATAATAATTAGAAAAAAAAAAAAAAAAAAAAAAAAAAAAAAAAAAAAATGTTTCTCAAATTTTTTGTTTTTTAAATTGTAAGTGTTTAATTAACTAATTATTAAGTATTTTAACAATATAACAATAACAGTTATAAAAACAAATAAAAAGAAAAAATAACAAAGAAAGAAATAATAATAATAATAGTAATTTAGAAGTATTTAGTTTAACGAACGAATTATATTGTCACGAGCATAGTAGACATAGACATGGCTGGTAGGTGACATCAGTTAGTTTGGGCCCGTAGGTTCGTAGGGATTTTTGCCATCGTCGATCCATCGATCTTGCTGCTGCCTGTAATAGAGAAATTCTTCGAGCGGGAAAAGTCGCGTTAATGATTAGTTGAGATTTTCGGGAAAGTAATTTGAAAAATCGAAATTTAAAAACTCCAGAGGGCTATAAAAAGTTAAATCCTTTAACGCATTACTTAGTACTTTATGAAATTTCTTGTTATCAAGGGTACGAACACGTAACGGCAGTTTATTCATAAATTGTATACCCATACCGCAGATAGTATTAAAGGAACTGTGTAGTTTATAAGTCTTACCTTTAATTATTTTATGTCTCGTATTGTGCTTGGTATTTGACATCGAAGACAAATTAAAAGAGTCTGGATTATTTTTTATGAAATTAAGTGTGACTAGAACAAAATATACTCGGTACTGTTAAAATTTTTTGTTCATTGAAGATATTACGGCATGATGTCTTGGAGGATAGTGAAAAATTATTCGAATTGCTCTCTTTTGAAGTTTAAAAACTTTAATTAGTTCATTAGAGAAACCCCAAAATTGGATACCGTAAGCAATGTGTGAATAAAAGTTTGCGTAATAAATAGAAAGTAAACTGGATATTCCAATTTTTGATTTAAGGGTTCGCAGGATAAAGCATGTACGCGTTAATTTGAAGCATAATGGTTGGAAACGTGTTCAGACCAGTTAAGATTCTTATTGATATAAACTCCAAGAAATTTAGATACTGAAGAGGAGTCAAATGAATAGTTATTAATTGTAAATGAGGAAATATCATTCGCTACGCGCGTTGCTGTACAGAAAGAAATAATTTGGGTTTTGTCGTTGTTTAAAAGAAGATTATTTATATTGAACCATTTCGAAACGGAATCCATGACACTGTTCAATTTCGTTACGAGGTCATCGTATGTTCTAGCTTTGATGGTTAGACAAGTGTCATCAGCGAACAAAATAAAGTCACAAAGATTTGAGCAATTAGGTAGGTCGTTAATGTAAAGAAGAAATAGGAGCGGTCCAAGAATTGATCCTTGTGGGACACCCATTTTCACGTTTAATTTCCTGGATATAACTTTACCACCGGTGCTATTGTCCAAATATACGCTTTGAGTTCTGTTTGTTAAATAAGATTTTAGTAATTTAAGCGAGCTAGAACGAAAAACCATACATTTCTAATTATCAATGAGAATATTGTGAGATATACTGTCGAACGCTTTGGAGAGATCGCAAAGACGGCTACACAATAACTTCCATCTTCAAATGAGTTAATAACATTTTGGATGAGGCTAAAACCGAGTGCGATGTAGAGTGTTTTTTCCGAAAACCATGTTGGTTGTGAAACAAAATATTGTATTTATTTAAGAACCCAGAGATTCTGACGTGCAAAATTTTTTCAAACACCTTATCAAAAGAATTAAGAAGAGAATAGGTCTATAATTGCTCACAAATTTTTGTCGCCTTTTTTATGAAGAGGGCGGATTTTGGAGTGCTTAAGGTGGTTTGGATAAACTCCCAGCTCAAAGCATTTATTAATACATATTAATAGGTTATCAATAAAAAGAGGATAGATTCTTTAATGATGCATGTAGAATTTCATCCGGTCCCGCGGAATAGGAAGATTTAATAGCTTTAAAAGTACTTGCAAGTTCCTCAATTGTGACAGGAAATAAAACAAAGCTATGAATATTTTAACAATATACGAAACAGGGGAGCAGCAAGTGATGTTCGAGATGATGGAGGAAGTCAATTTGAATCCTCATTAACAAAGAAGTTATTCATTTCGTTGGAAATATCATTAATGTCATTAATTATTACATCATTAATTGTCAAAGATTTAATTTCTACGCAGGATTTACGTTCTAGATTCCATTTCAGAATAATTTTTTTTGAGAGACCCACATAATTTTTTGTTGATTGAACAGATTACATTTTTGGGATGGCATTTCTAGCGGTTTCGGAGATCTAGTAAAAAAAGTAAAAAAAGCCATTTGGCGGTCAAAATGACGCGCTTGAATATTTCGTCTCTATGCAGTTAAAGCAGTACAGATTTTTTTGAAAAAGAGTTCAAAACTTCCAAAATATTTCAAAATAAAGAGTCTTTTTTCCAAAAAAAATTTTTTTTTCAAAAATTTATAGTTTCTTAAAACTCTATTTTTTTCAAGGTAATTTTTTTTCAAAAATGTTAATCTTGTTGAAAAAACTAATGTTTGGTATGGGAAGTTCCAGCAATTTGCCTTGAGGCACGATGCCATGCGCTCCACTAGTTTAAAAATATTTTACTTGTATTGACATGATGAAGAACTGATTAAATTTTTGGGAAGGCAGGTCTAGCGGTTTCGGAGATCCAGTGAAAAAAAAGAAAAAAATGCCATTTGACGGTCAATAATGATTATTAGACATATGCACATCAAATTATCAGATATTTTATGGAGATTTTAATAATATGTATCAATTTTGTTTACTTTTCTATGGGTTCAGTAGCATCCTTTGTTCGTTGGACGGCGACGCGGCGCTTATGCGCTTCGATAGCTAAATTACCTAAATATTCCAAATTAAAAAAACTTATTTTTCAAAAGTTTTTTTTTCAAAAAAGTCAATTTTTTTCAAAAATGTAAAATTTCTCAAAAATTTTCGGGAATGTCTAGCAATTTGCCTTAAGGCACGATACATTACGAGTTCTTATGTATTTCGAATCATAAATATTTCCTTTGAGTCTTCCAACAAAGCAGTTTACTAAGAATAAGTCGTGATATAAATTAACATTTTCTTTATTTTTAAAAAACAAATCCTTCTCTGTAACTAAAACATTATGCCAAAAACCATTTCAAAAATGTATTTCAAAATTATTTTATAAAAATTTAAGTTTTATTAACACCAAGTTATGAAAACGAATATTTTTTCAAGTGCTCTGATCGATTGAATTATTATTTAAATTTCTAAATATGCTCTAGTTATAAATCAATTTGGCATACTGATTGATTCACAAGGTTAACTTTCCAGAGCAAATTTCAATGTTGCTAGATAAAGGTCAAATTCCTCATTTTCGGTTAGCAATTATTAAAAAAAAACGTCGGTCTAAAGTAATTTGGGTCTAAATTAATTTGGGTTTTATGTCATTATACAATTAGTAGTAAATATGCTATTGGTATTAAGATTATTAGAAAACAAATTTTGCAACATAACAATTTTTTTTTTTTTTAATTTGAAAATTTGTTTTTTGACGTATTTAAGTCAAATGAAGCAAGTTTTAAAATTAAAAAAAAAATATATATATATAACACAGATATCCTTATCATTTTTAACTATATTTATATTTAAATACCATATATGATTAACTCCAAGACAACACAATAACCGGAATTAGATGAAAGTATTCTTTTTTCTAATTCTAAGTAAAATTCTGCTAATTCAAAATTTTTAATGCTTGTAAATATCATTTTGATTTTCATATTTTAAATTATATATTAAAAATTGGACAACAAATGCTGTTATAAAGGCAGGCTCTTATAAAGGTAATAGACAGAAATAATTTAAATGCATTTTACTTATAATCTAACTTTAATTTATTCAGTTCCTTTAAGTTAATGAATGCTACAGACCGTAATGTTTTTTTTATTTTTTTGGTTAATAGATAAAATATTATTCTATAATGCCTTTACATATATTTTAATTAGAATCATTGAAGACTTTAATTCAATGGAATTTCAATCTTTCCGGATTGGATTAACCAGTACAAAGAAACTAGTGAAGTCATGGATCAGATTTATCTAATATCGGTCTTTTATATTTCTAAGATTATATTGTTTATAGATATGCAATTAGATGATTGCTTAATAATACGTTTGTAATTGAATGTAAAATTTCCGCTTATGTAATCCCACAATATCTTCACGTTTTCCACTAATTATTATTTTTTATACAATACTAAATTGAAAACATAGGATTAATTGTAATTATTTATAAAAAAAAACAATGATCAACTATAGAAGTTCTTTCGACAAATGTATTTGCTTGTTCAAGAAAATTATTAAAATATAAATAACAGGTTTTCAAGCTGTAATTTAGAGTAATGTAAAACTTAAAAATTGTGTTTTTTTTGTAAGAAATTATGATTAGTTGAAATATGTCAGTACCAGCAAAGTGTAGACTAAGTTATTAAATAAAACCAGGGTATATTTTATGACACTTATGATATCAATAATTGTGACTGCAAACAGTAAATTCCACAAATCATTTTTTTCAAAAAACAAATTTGGCATTAAAAATTTTTTTCACAAAGCAAATGAAATATATTTGATTCTATATCATAATTTCATATTTGCTATATAAAAATTTCAAAGCTATGTTTTAATTTAGTATATTAATTTTACTGATTTGCAAATTATTATTTTTTACTTTGTTTTCACAATAGGCTTTTACAGTCACATTAAATTCCATACATACATTTCATCCACAATTTTAACTATGTACCTCGAAATTGATATAATTTTTCGTTGCCTATTAGGTAATTATATAAATTTTTATAAGACAAAATATAAAAAATATTGTGTATGACACTGTCAACGCTGAGTCAAATCTACATTTAAAATCATTTGTATATTTATGTGTTTGTATATCTTTTTTCCGTTCCATCGTAAAACGCTAAAAAATCATTTTGTACTTTTTTCAAGTCACAGGTATAGGAATATTTTTGCACGATGTATGTTTTTAGGTCATATATCTTTTTGGGTAATATTTGTAAATGTGCAAGTTATTGATCTCAACCATCTTTATACTAAACTAAATTTTAAACTAGTAGTGTATGGCAGTGACTTACTGCCAGTGAGCCTCAAGGTAAATTGCTGGTACTTCCCGTATTGTAATAAAATATTCGAAGAATATTAAATGTTTTCAAATATATTATAATACATACTGTAACTTTCATTATTCGTATTTTATAGACAAAATATAAAAGAGCAAAATGATCCCCTTTGAAGGAAAGGTAGAATGAAGAATCTTGTCTTATAATTCAAAGCATTATATAAACTGAATTGCAAAGTTAAAATTATTTATTTCAAGTATTTTAGCTAAAACTGAAATTAAAATTCAACGTAGATTGAAGAGAAAATCGCCAATTGATCTAAGTTATCAATTTTTCTGAAAAAGATTGAAATTACTTAGTTCTCAGCGTTATTATTTATAAGAAATTTATATTATATTTATAAGTAAATAGTTAAGATTATATCATTATCATTAAAATATTGTTAATATTATAACAAATGAAAAAACAACTATTAAATTGTTTTTCCAACATATCAATATAGTATACAATTATCCTTCACGGCTGACAATTGTAAATTCCGCAAATTCCGAAAATAAAAGAAAAATCCGGATTATTTTAGATATTCCAAAAAAAGACTCAAAAATTTGTTTGTTGATTTTTTTTTGCTTTTTCCAAAAACAACCGTTTCATCAACACAAGCAAAATGTTTTGAGTCATTGAGTCACATGCTTCGTTCTCTCAAAAATGGCAGTTTTTACACATTTAGCTTTGTATTTTCGAAACCGCTGGACCTGTCTTTGCCAATAATTAATCACCACTTTCCCCCATCATCACGAGTTGATTGGTTTTTGGATCATTCAAATATAATGCTTCGTTTTCTCAAAAATTCGTTGTCTATTTTCTGCACTCTTGCTCTAAATATCCCTAAACGTTTTTCGAACTATTCAAATCGGTTGATCCGTGCGCCCGAAAACGTGGACGAAAAATTGTATCCATACATACACACACATCCATTTTTTCTGAGGTATAGCAAAATGTTCAGAAACCTGTGAAACTCGAAAAAGTGCCAAAATTTCCAATTTCGATTTTTGGACGATTACAATAACTTACCCTACGTGAAGTTAACTAGTGGTGTATGCCAGCGAGCCTTAAGAAAGAATAATATACCGTAATATTAAAAAAATATGAAATATGTTTAATAATATGATTATAAGTGGTATCTTGAGTATATAAGCGAGTTTTAGAATTCCAGCAAGAATTAAAATTAAAATCCGAACTAATTTCGATATTCAACAAAAATATTTTCACGAAAAAAAATTGAAATATTTTTTTTACTAAACATCTTCTTTACTTGTTTAAGTGCAAATGCGTAAGTATTACTATTATACAGTAACAAGCATTTCTAGAAGAACACAATAAAATATCTAATATGATATTTTGCGAAAGACGTATATTTATTGATAAACCACGTGCTTCGATAACAAGGAATGCTGTCGATGCACGTGTGTGCGACTAATCACATTTTCAATGAAAGGAATGAATAATCTAATATATTGCGTAGTTTGTATTTAAACCGTTTGTAATAATAATAATAATATCGATGCATGTGCATGGATGCACAGCAATACTTGCAATAAAACTTAACTTATAGTTAACCAGTTACTGGACATACTTTCTAGTATCATTCAATTTTTTAGAAACAGTTGCACCGGTCATATTTAAAATAATATTAACAACAAAGCTATTTATGTAACTACATCAAGTTCACACAGATTTCTTATAATAGTTTCAACATGGAACAGTTTCGTTGAGATGTTTAAATCAACAACAATCTTTGTTTTCCAAACAATGGTATTTATTTATTTAAATCATAATGAATAATATCTAAGCGATTAGAGCGTCCGTGCTTTTTCCAACTGCACGCGAATTCTAATGAACGTATTTTATTACATATATTATATTATCGAATATCGTCGGAAGAGTTGGGTTTCCGTATCTCTTGGCTGACCTCACACGCAACAAGCCGATCGAAACCTTGAACTTGGTGTTAGAATAAACAGATATCGCTGCGATAGTTTCTTCGGCATTGAAGGTTTTTACTTTTTCATTCGAAATATTATGGATGTTAATTTTTTCTATATTTTAACAATGATTAGAATTTTTTATTCTGTGAATTGCGTCTGTTGTACAATTTAACCTAGTATTAAGAAAATTAAGAGGACAAGTTAGATGTTAATCACCTTCCTGCTTTTGCGCATACTAGGCTAGGTATTTTGTCTGGGTATGTTGGACTCAATAAATAATAATACCAACTATGAAACTCTCATCATAATGCCGCCAGGCATTATTTCATGAGGGGAGGGTAAAGAACACTGTAATTCCCACTCTCAACTAAACTTTTATTCTAATTGGTCACATTCTATAATTATTCCAAAGATCGCAAGTCTATTAGAACTTCGTTTACAAATGTGTCTATGTGTTATTACTTTATTACTTCTTCTACAAGATTATTCCTATTCGTCATTATTACTTCTACAAGAGTACCTGAAGCAATTCACATGTGCTCATGTGGAAGAGGAAGTTTGCTCATACTGCTTGATATCTAACTAGCCAAAGTTGGGATAGAATTCGGTACTACTTGATGCCAATCGATGTTCTTATGACCACTGCAGACTTATGTGGAAATTTAGCTTACGATTAGTAAAAGTTAACTTTTTTATTTAATTAATTTATTAACTTTTTAATATTAGGTGTATAATTTCTAAGTATATTTGGCAAAATTCTACTTTTTGTCGATGTTTTCTCATTGTCAACTGATAAATTTCGATATGGACCTGCGTGATTACTTTTTCGAGAATATCTATTTTCCAGACGTTTTTTTTTCATTAAAACTTTTTATAAACGTTTTCGATAAACTTTTCGAACCGATTTTGAAAATTTAAAACTGTTCGAAAAACATCAGTTGCGAATTGTGCTGACTATAGTTTTTGGTAAAGATCGGTTGGACCATTTTACCGTAATTAATTTGTAAAACATGCGTATTTTTCCTAGTATTAGATTTCATTCATGGTCTATACAAACATTTAAAGAACTATAAAGGGTTGTTTACTTAGTATATATCATTAATGTTTGGAATAATCAAAATTGGAGAAGGTAACTCAATTCTTATTGATTTAGCCGTTAATTTTATAAATATCCACAAGTTCATGCAACTGCATCTATTTTATAATAATTCAACAGAACTAATAAAAATAAAAATACTCAAAACTTATAGTTTTGATGACTAATATAAAATAGTTTTCTCTTGTTGTTTTTTGTATGAAGATGCGCTTAGAACTTATTTGTTTATTCTTTGCAAAATTATGCATAAAATATAAATATTTTTCAATCAAAATATTGAATAAAAGATTTACATAGCAAATAGAGAAGATTATGGTATGGTACTTGTTTAAAACCTGTTGTCGTATATATTATTTAAGTATTATTAACATTTTGCATGAGTCTTCAATAAAGATAAGCCGTGCAATTTTTTTTTCAATTCAATATTATAATTAATTCAATTCAATCATATACAACAGAGTTATTGACAGAACTCTATTAGCTAGAGGGCTCTAAGTTAAACAAAAATATAATCAAAGCAGGGTATACAGAAAAAAAACATAAGTAAATTAATAAAAAACATAAACTATAATAAT
>NW_020539725.1:18203611-18421938 GCF_003426905.1 Ctenocephalides felis
TAATTTTATTCTAAAAGCTATTCTTTTTTTGATAACTACTGATATTTTTTAGTTTTTTACAAGTTCAGTATGTCGAATTATTGTAAAGTATTTTGTAAAAAGTAGGTGGAAAGGCATATAAATAATTAAATAAAATAAAAAGTAGTTAATTGACGTTTCTATGGATGTAAAGGCACAAAATAGTAATCATACTTGTTTCTATGCTCATTTATTGCTCATTTTTTGTAACTGTAACTCAAATTATTCTTATTTAATATACAAAATATAAGGGCTTATGAACTGAACGACGGCATTTATATATGTTTGTAAGTAAACTTGATCAATCAGATTTAAAATAAAGGACATTGTTTAATATTTATAAGAATTATATAAACTGAATTGCAAAATTGAAATATTTTTTTTAAAGTATATTAGAACTAAAATCAAAATTACAATTAAAATCAGAATTATTTTCGATATACAAAAAAAAAATTTTTGGAAAAAAATAGGCAAAAAATTTTTGAACAAAAAAATGAAACAAAATTTTTGATTTCAAAGCTATTATTTGTTAAAACAAGCAAAACGTTCTTTGGATCATTCAAATCGGACGCTTAGTTCTCTCAAAAACTGCCATTTTTTGCACATTTAGCTCTGTATCCCCAAAACCGCTGGACCTGCCTTTGCCAAAAACTAATCACCCCTTTTCCCCGTCATTACGAATTGAATGCTTTTTGGATCATTCAAATCCGATGCTCCGATCTCTCAAAACTCGATTTTTATTTTCTGCACTCTTTGCTTCATATCTCCGAAACGGCTGGACCTGCCTTTGCCAAAAAGTAATCAGCACATTTGCCTATCAATAGGAATCGAATATTTTTTAACCATTCAAATCGGTTGATCCGTGCGCCTGAAAACGCGGACGAAAATTGTATCCATACATACATACACACACACACATCTATTTTTTCTGAGGTATGCCAAAATCTTCAGAAACCTTCAAAACATCGAGAAATATAAAAATTTTCAATTTCGATTTTCGGACGATTACAATAACTCCTACGGGAAGTTAATATCACAATATTTTTTTCATAATACAAAATTTGTGCCCTTTACTCATACAAAATTAATGTAAGCACCATATTTTTTAACTTGCTGAAGTTAAATATTTTAATGGTTTTAAACTATAGAACAAATATTCATTTATGATTAAATATTCTTGATAATATATTTCTAAAAATAAGTTAGAGTTCAAGTTACTGTTGAATTAAAATAATACATACTCATAAACACTAATTTAGAGAAATTATATTTTAATATAAAACGAATGTTTTTCAATGCTAAAATATTATATTTCAGATATCAGAAAAAGATTATCATCACTATATTTTGTTCATTATATGATACATAATAATAATGAATATTTTAATTTATATATTTCTCATTTTCATGTAAAAATATTGACATATTAAAATCCATATTCTCATTGGACAAGCAACTTCTCCTATCCATCAGTAAATTTTGCGTATTAGAAAAAGCCACATCCGAAGGCATAGAAGTAGCTGGAATTGCTAAATATTTTTTTGCGATTTTTGATAATTTTCTATATCTATTCTCACGTTTTTTCCACCATTCTAATGGACATTCCTTTTTACTTATACCAGGCTCAAGAAAATATACATCCACTTCTGGTGGGGTCCATAGTATCGCCGTGTTTCATCGAACAGCAAATCTAAATAATAAGTTATTTTTTGTTCAGTTTTTGGTACTATTTCCGTCTTCATTCTGTTAGTAGACGATTTAAATAAGTTTTTCCTGCATTCTTGATGTGTTCGGGTAATGAATTTTTATACCTCGGATCCATCAAAGAAGTGATGTCAAAGATTGAGAGGACCTCCTCCTTACAATATGTTACACTACATAAAAATCGCTCCGTTATTTGCCTTTTAATAATATTTTTGAATCGTCTTAGTTTGGCTGTGTCTAGATCAGTTAATTTATCCAAGAAATTATTTATTATTGCTGTCATTAAAGGCCTTATTATCGATAATGTCAATTTTTGCTCCGAACATAAAACCGTGGTCGATATTTCGAAAGGTTTTAAAATTTCGGTAACACTTTTAATTGAATACCATTCTTCTGTTGTTAATGCTAGGAAAGATGCTTCTTCGGCAGTTGTAATGGAGCGGTCAGCCAAAATATCAGACACTGTCTGTTTCTGTTCCAGTAAACTTTCAAACATATAAAAAGTGCTTTTCCAGCAGTTATGTTTTTGCTGTATCAATTTATGCCCTTCGATATTAAGCTTTGCGTTAATTCCATTTTCATTCAAAGCCCTTTTTGCTTGCTCGGAATTTTGAAAATGTGACACGACAGAACTACTCTTTATTACCAGTTCCTGCAAATTTTTCGAAACCAGGGCATTATTAATACACATTTGCAAGGACTGTGCAAAACACGGTACGCTGCGTTCAAAATTTTTTTCTTCTCTTGTAAAAGTGTTCTCAACTTTGAGGGCAATATCATGGACCACAACAGTTATTTTTCTATCTATGTTCCATTCTTCACAAATTTCCTTTAATTTATTTGTGAAATAATCATCAAATATGGGTTCATCTGGCAGCTCGATTGTAGATAAAGTAAATTTATATATTGCCATTTCTCATCTATGAAATGAGCAGTAACAGTGATAAAAGATTTTGTTTCCATAGATGACCAACGCTCTGCAGTTATTGCCACATCAGGGCACTCAAAAAGTCTGTCCTTAAGTTTTTCTTTTGCGTTTTCATAATGCGCTCTAATCCTACACATAATGCTAGTTTTTGAAGGAATTTCATACTTTGGTTCAACAATTTGCATAAACTTATTGAATCCCTTGCCTTCAAGAAATTCTAAAGGTAACTTATCAGTGACAATCATGTTAACAATTTCATCACTAATTTTTTGACTGTTTACTTCGTCGAGTTGGGAGGGACTAAATCTATCTGCATCGATTTTTCTTTTTCGATTCATTTCTCCAAATGTTTCAGTTGGAACGCTGATGTCCAGATCAGGTTTATCAAGGTCTTCACTAATATTTGGTGATGGTGACCTAGAAAAAATGAATATTAAGAAAAACACTTTTTGAATTATAGTAAAGTTATTCTAATTGTTCGACTATGGGATATTTAATTTTGTTTTTAACTTTAAAAAATATAATTATTTTTACAGAATGTTTGAATCATAATATTTATTGTATGAAAATAGGAATTGATTACGTTATAATGATTAAAAAAACAAGTGGTGCTTGGCATTGTATCCTAAGACAAATTGCTGCATCCTCTAGTTTTAAACATAAGCAAATATTACAATAATTTTGAAGTTTTTCAAAAAAGAAGTAAATTGTATTTTTATGCAAATTTATATTATTTTTTCAAAATTTTGTTGTTAAATTAAACTTAAACTTGAAATTTTTAACTTCCCGAAGGAGAAGTTTGTTTTTATTTTACATTCTTATATGTCGACTTTTTAAACGTTTAAATTTCTGATGTAGAAAATTTGAAGTTTTGATATATTCGAAACTTTAATTAACTTCCCTAAGAAGATTAGGTTTTCATAAAAAAAATCGATTCGTTAATTTTATGCTTCCTCGAAGTTTTAAGCCATTCTGAATCGAATGAGACCAAATTTGGAAAAGGTATGTGTGTATATGTGCGTGTGCGTGAACAGATTTTTCACCGTAAATTGACGTTTTCTCACAAACGGCTGCACGATCTTGGAAATTTAAAATTCGATGCATCTCGATGAGGACTAGCGTTTATCAGTTTTGTGCGACGATCGGCCGAGCCGTTTCTTTGTAAATGGCAGAAAAGTGAAAAAGATTTCGTCCACGTTTTAGCCCGCAATTCTGAATAGATTTTAAAAACTCAAAAACTGTTTGAAAGGTATTGGTTGGTAAAGATACTGATTAGTTTTTGGTAAAGATTCGCTGGCACGTTCTCTTGTAATTAACTGTCAAAAAAAAATTTCGGCTATTTTCACAAATTTTCTTTTGGCAATTGATGTCTTGGTCTTCATGATCAAAAAATATTACGGGTTTACGACAACTCGTTTAACTTTGAAAATTCGACAAAGTTTGAAAAAAATTGTCGCAATTTTTTGCCGTTTGTCAAAATTAGATATTTCATCAAAGTTTTCTCAAAAATGGTTAAGTCGATTTTAAAAATCTAAAAACCATTTAATCAAACTTGATAAGATTAGCCGTTTTTTTGTTGTAATTGGCAGAAAAGAGAAAAAATTTTCGGCCTCATTTTAGCCAAAAATTTTGAACAGATTTTAAAAATTCAAAAACTATTTGAAAGATGTTATTTGCGAGTCATGCTGTTTAGTTTTGGTCAAAGATCGGCCGAGTCGTTTCTTCGTAATTGATTGTTGAAAAAAAATTTTTTGATGAAGCTTTTTAGGTTATAATATATACGGTTTCTACGGCAAGTAGTTTAATTTTTAAAAATTCATCAAAGTTTGAAAAAATATCATAGTCAAAATTTGTGTCAAAAGTTGTTTTTATGATGTGATGAGTTGTAAAATAAAAAAGGTTAAAATAATAAGCTTAACTAGCTATAAGTGGAATTCTGTCTTAAGGCAATTAAGGCATCGTGCCTTAAGGCAAATTGCTAGAACTTCCCGTACCAAACATTATTATTTTTTTAATAATTAACATTTTTGATTAACATTTTTGAAAAAAAATACTTCGAAAAAATAAGATTTTTGAGAAACTATAAATTGGACAAAAAATTACTATTTTGAAAAAAAAATTAAAAAAATTTTTTTTTAACTTCCCGAAGGAGAAGTTTGTTTTCATCAAAAAATCCGATTCGCTAATTTTATGTTTTCTCGACGTTTCAAGCCATTCTGAATCGAATGAGACCAAATTTGGAAAAAGTATGTGTGTTTGTGTGTTTGTGTGTGTGTGTGTGCGTGTGCACCAACAGATTTTTTGCCGTAAATCGCCGTTTTCTCAAAAACGGCTGGACCAATTTCAAAAATTTAAAAGCCATTCGATGTATCTCGATGAGGACTATTGTTTGTCAGTCTTGTGCGACGATCGGTCAAGCCGTTTCTTCGTAAATAGCAGAGAAGTAAAAAGTCTTTCGTCCACGTTTTAGCCCGCAATTCTGAATCGATTTTGAAAATTCAAAAATCGTTCGAAAGATATTAATTGGGAATCGTGCTGATTAGTTTTTGGTAGAGATCGCCCGAGCCGTTTTCTTGTAATAAAGTTTTTAAAAAAAATTTTTGACGATTTTTATGATTATTTTTTTGACGGTAGAATCCATAGTCTTCTATATCATACTAAAATATTACGGCCCTACGACAACAGGTTCAGCTTTAAAATTTCGTCAAAGTTTGCAAAAATTGGTATCGTTTTTTTGGCATTTGTCAAAATTAGACCTTTGATCGACGCTTTCTCCAAAACGCCTAAGCCGATCTTAGAAATTTAAAAGCTGTTTGATGTATTTCGGTGAGGACTATCGTTTGTCAGTTTTGTGTGACGATCTTCCAAGCCGTTTCTTTGCAATTTGAAAAAAAATGGTAAACTTTTCGTCCACATTTAAGCTCATCCTACCTAACCGATTTAAAAAAATCAAAAACTGTTCGAAAGATATTAGTTGGGAATGGTACTGATTAATTAACTTCCCGTAGGGCAAGTTATAGTAATCGCAAAAAAATCGAAAATGAAAATTTTTATATATCTTTACGTTTCAAAGGTTTCTGAACATTTTGGCATACCTTAGAAAAAATGGATGTATGTGTGTGTGTGTGTGTGTGTGTGTATGTGTGTGTGTATGTATGTACGTGTGTGTATGTATGTGCGGATACAAATTTTCATCGACGATTTCGGGAACACGGATCAACCGATTTGAATAATTTAAAAAACATTCGATTCGTATTGATAAGAAGACGTGCTGATTAGTTTTTGGCGAAGGCAGGTCTAGCCGTTCCGAAGATACGGGGCAAAAAGTGCCGAAAACGGTAACTCAGTTTTTAAGAGAACGGAGCGTCCGATTGGAATAATTCAAAAAACATTTTACTTGTATTAACAAAATAAAGAATCGATAAAATTTTCATGAGGGTAGGTCAAGCGGTTTCGGAGATATGGAGGAAAAAGTAAAAAAATGAGCCATTTGGCGGTCAAAAATGATCATTAGACATATGCACATCAAATTATCAGATATTTTATAGAGATTTTAACAATAAGTATACATTTTGTTAACATTCCTATGGGTTCCGTACCAATGCTTATGCGTTAGACAGCGACGCGGCGCTTACGCGCTTTATATTTTGTCCCTATGCAGTTAAAGCAGTACGATTGCTTTGAAAAAAATTTCAGATCTTCCACAATATGTCAAAATAAAGAAAAAATTTTTTTTCAAAAAAAAAAACAAAAAAAATTTAAAAAAATTTTTTTTAAAAAAAATTTTTTTTCAAAAAAAAAGTAATTTTTTGTCCAATTTATAGTTTCTCAAAAATCTTATTTTTTCAAAGTAATTTTTTTTAAAAATGTTAATCGTTTTTAAAAAAATAATAATTTTTGGTACGGGAAGTTCCAGCAATTTGCCTTAAGGCACGATGCCTTAATTACCTTAAGACAGAATTCCACTTACAGCTAGTTTTTATTAACTTCCCGAAGGAGAAGTTTATGTTTTCATCAAAAAATCCGAATCGCTAATTTTATGTTTTCTGGACGTTTCAAGCCATTCTGAATCGAATGAGACCAAATTTGGAAAAAGTATGTGTGTGTGTGTGTGTGTGTGTGTGTGTGTGTGTATGTGTGTGTGTGTGTGTGTGTGAACAGATTTTTTGCCGTAAATCGACGTTTTCTCCAAAACGGCTGGACCGATTTCAAAAATTTAAAAGCCATTTGATGTATCTCGATGAGGACTATCGTCTCTGAGTTTTGTGCGGCGAACGGCCGGGCCGTTTCTTTGTAAATTGCAGAAAAGTGAAAAATTTTTCGTCCACGTTTTAGCCCGCAACTCTGAATCGATTCTGAAAATTCAAAAACCGTTCGATAGATATTGGTTGGGAATCGTGCTGATTAGTTTTTGGTAAAGATCGGCAGGGCCGTTTTACTTGTAATAAAGTTTAAAAAAAAAAAATTTCGACGATTTTTATGATTATTTTTTTGACGATAGATACCATAGTTTTCTAGGTCATACTAAAATATTACGGCCCTACGACAACTGGTTTAGCTTTAAAAATTCGTCAAAGTTTGCAAAAATCAGTATGGTCTTTTTGGCATTTGTCAAAATTAGACTTTTGATCGACGTTTTCTCAAAAACGCCTGAACCGATTTTAGAAATTTAAAAGCCATTTGATGTATTTCGGTGAGGACTATCGTTTGTCAGTTTTGTGCAACGATCTGCCAAGCCGTTTCTTTGTAATTTGAAAAAAACTTTTCGTCCACATTTAAGCTCATCCTACCGAACGATTTTAAAAAATCAAAAACTGTTCGAAAGATATTAGTTGGGAATGGTGCTGATTAATTTTAGGTGAAAATCTACCGAGCCGTTTTCTTGTAATTAACTGTTGAAAAAAAGTGTTAAATTTTCGTCCACATTCAAGCTCATCCTACCGAACCGATTTTGAAAAATCAAAAACTGTTCGAAAGATATCATTTGGGAATGATGCTGATTAATTTTAGGTGAAAATCTACCGAGCCGTTTTCTTGTAATTAACTGTTGAAAAAAAGTGTTAAATTTTCGTCCACATTTAAGCTCATCCTACCGAACCGATTTTGAAAAATCAAAAACTGTTCGAAAGATATTAGTTGGGAATGATGCTGATTAATTTTAGGTGAAAATCTACCGAGCCGTTTTCTTGTAATTAACTGTTGAAAAAAAGTGTTAAATTTTCGTCCACATTTAAGCTCATCCTACCGAACCGATTTTGGAAAATCAAAAACTGTTCGAAAGATATCATTTGGGAATGATGCTGATTAATTTTAGGTGAAAATCTACCGAGCCGTTTTCTTGTAATTAACTGTTGAAAAAAAGTGTTAAATTTTCGTCCACATTTAAGCTCATCCTACCGAACCGATTTTGAAAAATCAAAAACTGTTCGAAAGATATTAGTTGGGAATGGTGCTGATTAATTTTAGGTGAAAATCTACCGAGCCGTTTTCTTGTAATTAACTGTTGAAAAAAAGTGTTAAATTTTCGTCCACATTTAAGCTCATCCTACCGAACCGATTTTGAAAAATCAAAAACTGTTCGAAAGATATTAGTTGGGAATGATGCTGATTAATTTTAGGTGAAAATCTACCGAGCCGTTTTCTTGTAATTAACTGTTGAAAAAAAGTGTTAAATTTTCGTCCACATTTAAGCTCATCCTACCGAACCGATTTTGAAAAATCAAAAACTGTTCGAAAGATATTAGTTGGGAATGATGCTGATTAATTTTAGGTGAAAATCTACCGAGCCGTTTTCTTGTAATTAACTGTTGAAAAAAAGTGTTAAATTTTCGTCCACATTTAAGCTCATCCTACCTAACCGATTTTGAAAAATCAAAAACTGTTCGAAAGATATTAGTTGGGAATGGTACTGATTAATTTTAGGTGAAAATCTACCGAGCCATTTTCTTGTAATTAACTGTTGAAAAAAAGTGTTAAATTTTCGTCCACATTTAAGCTCATCCTACCGAACCGATTTTGAAAAATCAAAAACATATGAAGCCTCGTGAAATGGCCAAGAAATTCTTTACTTTAATCAAGTTATAATAATTATCATCGTTTTCTACAATTTGGAAAAATAATCGTATGCGTCGATACAATTTTGTCACAATGAGAACCACTTATGTATTCAGATTATTATATTAAAAATAATAAAAAAGAATAAAAATATTTTTTTTATAATCAATGATAGTGATAAATATAAATTTCTTAATAATTAAAAATAAAAAAATATTGTTAAAGGCAGATCAAGTTGCTTATTCTAAAATTGGATCGATTAAGTATACTATTTACACATTTCGGGAAGTTCATGCAACTTGCCTTCAGGCTAAATGCACCTTCAACTAGTTTTTTTTACTTTCACTAAAACCGCTAGACCTGCCCTTATGCAAATTCTTCATCAATACAAGTAAAATGTTTTTTGAATTATTAAAATCGGACGCTCCGTTCTATTAAAAACTCAGGTACCGTTTTTGGCACTTTTTGCCCCATATCTTCGGAACGGCTATACCTGCCTCCGCCAAAAACTAGTCAGCAAGTCTCCTTATCAATACAAATCGAATGTTTTTTGAATGTTTCAAATTGCTTCATCCGTGTTCGCGAAATCGTCGACGAAAACTTGTATCCGCACACACATGCATACACGCGCGCACGCACACACACACATACAAACACACACACACACACATACATCCATTTTTTCTAAGGTATGTCAAAATATTCAGAAACTTTTGAAACGTAAAGATATATAAAAATTTTAATTTGCGATTACTATAACTTGCCCTACGGGAAGTTAATTAATATAATTTCAGTTTAAATGTGTAGAAAATTATATTCAAAATCGCAATGTTTAGATTAAATTGATAGCGATAACTTTATTTTCCATATAAATAGTTGAAAATTCCATATAAATATCTAAATCTCAAATTCGATTAAGTCATTTATTACACATTTCGGGAAGTTCATGCAACTTGCCTTAAGACTAAATTCCACTTTCAACTAGTTAATTTTTATAATTACTCTACGATTTGTAGGCCTTTAATATGTTTGGATGCTTGTTATGACTATGATTTTTTTCATTATGAAGTTTCATCAAAATCGCCAAAAAACGTTATAGGTTGGACAAACGAATTATTATTTTAGGACGTACAAATAGGCATTTTGACAAAGTCCAATAACCCACATTTTAATGAATTTTTATAGGTCGACAACAAATAACACATATACATGACAACTTTTTCTAATATTGGTATCAGAAAATTCAGAACGACTTAAACGTCCTCGGCAAAGACAAAGAAATATTTTCTTATAGATAATCTTAAAAGTTTTTAAAATAACACTTTTTGAAAATAGCGGATTAGCAAACACATGTATACATTACATACTCGTAAATAAATATATTTTTATAAGGTAGGCCAATGATTTTAAGAATTTAAAACAAAACGAAAGGCATCAAATATTTTCAAATTTTACGTTTCAGTGGTGTTTGAACATTTTGGCATACCTTAGAAAAAATTTATGTATATGTGTGTGTTTGTGTACGTGCGTGTGTGTGTGCGCGGATACAAATTTTCGTCGACGATTTCGGGAACACTTTAATTATTCAAAAAACATTCGATTGCTGTTGATAAGGAGACGTGCTAGTAGTTTTTGGCATAGGCAGGTGTAGCCGTTTCAAAGATACGGGGCAAAAAGTGCCACAAACGGTTACTCAGTTTTTAAGAGAACGAAGCGTCTGATTTTAATAATTCAAAAAACATTTTACTTCTATTCACAAGGTGAAGAATTGATCAAATTTTAATGAAGGCAGATCTAGGGGTTTCGGAGATCTTGTGAAAAAAGGGAAAAAAAACATTTGGCGGTCAAAAATTATCATTAGACATATGCACATCAAATTATCAGATATTTTATAAAGATTTTAACAATAAGTATAAATTTTGTTTACATTACCATCGGTTCCGTACCAATGTTTATCCGGTAGACGGCGGCGCGGCGCTTAGACGCTTTGATATTTCGTCTTGATGCAGTTAAAGCAGTATGATTGCTTCGAAAAAAGTTAAGAATTTCCAAAATATTTCAAAATAAAGAAAAAATTATTTTTCAGTTTTTTTTTTCAAAAAAGTTAAATTTTGTTAAAAATTAGTTTCCAAAAATCTGTTTTTTTTTTCAAAGTAAATTATTTCCAGAAATGTTCATCTTTAAAAAAAAAAAAATTGTACGGGAAGTTCCAGCAATATGCCTTAAGGCACGATGCCATGCGCCCCACTAGTTATCTATTTCATTAATTAATCTTCCGAGAAATTAATAAAGTATTAAACAATATAAGAAAAATAAGTTTTTAAAAAATTGTTTTCTCATTTACCTTAGATATTTCAAGAGTGGTGTCCCAGAAGAGTTTCCATCTTTGGAAGATTTATCAGACACCTTATGTTTATTTAATAAATGTTTACGCAATGAGCTAGTGTTCCCGCCGCAACATTTCAATACTTTTTGGCAATAACTACACCTTGCCGTGTTATAAGATGTTTTTTTCAAAAGAACGCCACACATAACTTCTTCTCATTTTGTTATTAGAATCACAAGATGTTCCAAACTAAATAATCTTTAGACCAAATATCACAACTAATAACTTTACTCCAAATATCACAGCTAACAACTTTACAAAAAATATTTCACAAATGATGTGTGCTAATCTTTATATACTTTACAAAAGATGCTTTAACTGGAAAGTGAAAGGGAAAGGGACAATGTTTTATTGCACCCCTAGACAGTGTTGTAGTCATTGTTATAGTATTTGCACTTAGAAGAACTGAATGCTCTTTTACTGATGATAATTCACAAAACTATATTTTAAATTAAAAATATGTTATAATATCAACATTTTTGCAGACTTACATTAGTTTATTGGTGTGAATAAATGAAAATATAACTTTAGCATTTACTTCATTTATTTCTGTAAGCAAAAGTTTTATTATTGATCAAAATTCTGATTCATTTGCTTTTAATAAAAAAAATAAATATAAGTATGATATGAATACACTTATTTTACCTTTTTGAAACTTAAAGAAAAGTTTAACAAAACGGAGACACTTTTTTATTAACTTCCCGTAGGGCAAGTTATAGTAATCGCAAAAAAATGAAAATGGAAATTTTTATATATCTTTTCGTTTCAAAACCTTCTGAACATTTTGGCATGCCTTAGAAAAAATAGATTTATGTGTGTGTGTTCGGATACAAATTTTTGTCGATTTCGGGAACACGAATGAAGCGATTTGAATAATTCAAAAAACATTCTATTCGTATTGATAAGGAGATATGCTGATTAGTTTTTGACAAAGGCAGTTCTCGCCGTTCCGAAGAAATTTTAACAATAAGCATAAGTATAAATTTTGTTTACATTCCTACGCGGCGCTTACGCGCTTCGATATTTCGTCTCTATGCAGTTAAAGCAGTACGATTGCTTTGAAAAAAAGTTAAGAATTTTCAAAATATTTCAAAATAAAGAAAACATTTTTTTCAGGCTTTTTTTTCAAAAAAGTAAATTTTTGTTAAAGATTAGATTCTCAAAAATCTAATTTTATCAGAGTAATTTTTTTTCAAAAATGTTAATCTTTTTAAAAAAAATATTTTTGGTACGGGAAGTTTCAGCAATTTGCCTTAAGGCACGATGCCTTGCGCCCCACTAGTTATCTATATCATTAATTAACCTTCCGAGAAAGTATGAAATAATATAAAAAAGTAAGTTTTTATAAAATTATTTTCTCATTTACCTTAGATATTTCAAGAGTGGTGTCCCAGAAGAGTTTCCATCTTTGGAAGATTCATCTGAAACCTTATGTTTATTTGATAAATGTTGACGTAATGAGGTAGTGTTTCCGCCGGAACATTTCAATACTTTTTTGCAATAACTACACCTTGCCGTGTTACCAGATATTTTTTCAAACGAACGCCACACATAACTTTTTCTCATTTTGTTATTAGAATCACAACTAATAACTTTACTTCAAATATCACAACTAATAACTTTACACCAAATATTTCACAAATGGGAAAAAATGGTGTGTGCTAATCTTTATATACTTTACAAAACATGCATTAACTGGAAAGGGAAAATGTTTTATTGCACCCCTATACAGGGTTGTAGTCATTGTTATAGTATTTGCACTTAGAAAGACTGAATGCTCTTTTACTGATAATTCACAAAACTATATTTTAAATTAAAAATATGTTATAAGATCAACTTTTTTGCAGACAATTCTTGTGACATTAGTATATTCGTGTGAATAAATGAAAATATAACTTTAGAATTTACTTTGTTCATTTCTATAAGCAAAAGATATATTATTGATCATAATTCTGATTCATTAGCTTTTAATGAAAAAATAAATATGAGTATGATATGAGAACACTTATTTTACCTTTTCGAAATTTAAAGAAAAGTTTAACAAAACTTGTGTGTGTTCGAATACAAATTTTCGTCGACGATGTCGGGAACACGGATGAAGCGATTTGAATAATTCAAAAAACATTCGATTCGTATTGATAAGGAGATATGCTGATTAGTTTTTTGCAAAGGCAGGTCTCGCCGTTCTGAAGAAATTTTAACAATAAGTATAAGTATAAATTTTGTTTACATTTCTATGGGTTTCGTACCAATGTTTATCCGATAAACAGCGACGCGGCGTTTATGCGCTTCGATATTTCGTCTCTATGCAGTTAAAGCAGTACGATTGCTTTGAAAAAAAGTTCAGAATTTCCAAAATATTTCAAAATAAATTTTTCTTCAAAAAGTCTTTTTTTTAGAAAAAAGAAAATTTTTGTCAAAAATTTAAAGTTTCTCAAAAATCAAATTTTTTCAGAGTAATTTTTTTTCAAAAATGTTAATCTTTTTAAAACAAAATAATTTTTGGTACGGGAAGTTCCAGCAATTTGCCTTAAGGCACGATGCCATGCGCCCCACTAGTTTTAGCGTGAATTTTTTTAAATGTGCAGTTAAATGAAAAATTTTCTTACATATTGAACTGTTTTTGTAAAGCAATAGCTATTTGAAAGTTGATACATAAAAATCGTCTCTATTAGTTTTTGGTAAAATTTTGTCATTCTTAATTATTGTAAAATAGTTTTGTAGTATTTCAAAAATTATAAAAATATTTGATGCAAGTTTTAAAAACAATTGAAAATATTAGAGTCAATTTTCTTAACATTTACTAGCTGCCTGCAATACTACGTTATTTTTCTTTATATACATTACTGAAAATATAATGTTTTCACCGTATTTAACTTTCTCATAAAGTTTTGATGTAATTCAATTTATTTAAAATATATCATTTGTCTGTTTTG
The DNA here is from genome assembly GCF_003426905.1 of Ctenocephalides felis. NCBI lineage: Eukaryota > Metazoa > Arthropoda > Insecta > Siphonaptera > Pulicidae > Ctenocephalides > Ctenocephalides felis. The sequence continues at coordinate 18,217,638 of NW_020539725.1, forward strand.
TTTTTCCGAAAGATCTATCAAGCCATTTTTACAATAATAAATCATTTTTTCTATTCATAAATGGAAGTTAATTAAATTAATTAAAAAGGTTGTGGTTGAATTTTTTTTGGACAATTTCGAAAATTAATATTATTTGCTAAAATTTGATTTTTATCGACAAACTTAAATATTTTTAATCATCATCATATATATACAATTTTCCTAAGGGCAAAATTCCAGTTGTAACATTGCATTATTCATTTGTTAAGCTTTTTCATAAACACCTACCTGAATAATGTTTAATGTTTTGAAGAAGTACCTACTTATTATAAGTTGCTAAAGATAATTATATTATAAATCTATATATACAAAATTGGAAATAACGTTTCGGATTTTCCAGAATAATTCGACATCGGTCGCGAATAAGGTCTATTGAGGTCTTCTACCTGATTACAATAGGTAATTTTTATTGTATTACCGTTATTTGTATGCCTAGATTGATGGAATACTGCGGTTCAATATCCATAGAATTTATGAATGTAAGTAATGTTGAAAACCATATAGATAAATAATAAAATTTCTGGTAATTTATTATATTTGCAAAAATAAACTAGTTGGTATTGGTATTTTGCCTTGAGGCAAGTTACATGAACTTCCCGATATGTGTAAATAATCGTTAATCTATAAAATATAAATTAATTTATGAGTGATTAAAAGTATTCGGAGTGGATTTATTACACATAATTGAAAACGAACGAACTCGTTAACTCGGAGTATTTTCTAAAAGCAACTTTTTAAAAATCAACAATATTTGTAATTGAATCAGTTTTCGTAGGACTTTAATGGTTTAGTATGTTCATTAAAATCAAGTACTCTATTGTTATACTAATCGTGTAATTTTAATTTTAACAAACCTCAAAAATCTACTCATTTTCTCAAACTTTGATGAATTTTTAAAACTAAACTACTTGTCGTTAGGCCGTGATATTTCAGTAAGTTCTATAAGACCATGATATATATCGCCAAAAAAAGTTCCATAAAAAACTTTTTTTTTTCAACAGTTAAGTACAAGAAAACGGCTTGGTAGAGTTTCATCTAAAACAAGTATTTGTGTGTGTGTGTATGTGAACAGATTTTTGACCTTTCGTCGACGCTTTCTCAAAAAACGGCTGGGTTGAAAAATTTTTTTTTGATAGAACTCTTTATTTTTGCGTCAAAAGTTGCTTTTGTGATGAGATAAGTCAAACATTGTCAATTCATTAGACTTTGGAATAATAAACTCGATTTTAGGTCATACCAATTTGATTAATATAACAACTAGTGGTATATGGCATCGTGCCTTGAGGCAAATTGCTGGAACTTTTTGTTCCAAGTTTTTTTTAAAAAAAGTTCTTTTTTTAATATTGGAAGAAATTTGTTTTTTAAAATATTTTAAATTTTTTAAAATACACACACATATATCATTTTTTTCTAAGGTATGCCAAAATGTTCAGAACGTTTTAAAACATAAACATATATAGATAGATTTCAATTTTCGATTTTTTCGCGATTACTATAACTTACCATACGGGAAATTAATCAATTCAGATGTGTTTGAAAAAATTTAATTGGAAATCGCAATGTTAAGATTTAATTGAAAGCAAAAACTTCATTTTTGAGGTAAAAAGATGGAAATTTTATCTAAATATCAAAATCTCAATTTTGGTTGATTGAATGAATTATTACATATTTCAGGAAGCTCGTGTAATTTGGCACTTACAACTAGTTTTTTTATTGATACGGCATTGGGTGTTGTCCATATTTCCTCTAAGACGCTGGGAATCCCTGTGAAACAATCATTTGCACTAAACTAACAGGAATTCCACACAAAAACACCGGAAAAAACAGCGAATCCAAAAAACCATTGTGGACCGTAAATTGTATTTACTTTTTATTTCGTATAGTGTTTGGTATTCAAGTGTTGTACGCACTTTATATTTCGATGTCCGTAAAGAATTTATTTCGATTTTATATATCAAAGTGATAAAATAGCACTAACAAAGTCTGAAGAGACTCAATCCACTTTAGTAATTTGATTCATTGAAATGGCCGCAGGTCGCCTTTCATGTTGCTGCAAAAAGGGTTATTTTTTCCTTTCCTCTCAAAGGTATAATTACGATTTTGCTAATGGCGAACCCTTCTTTTGTATTAAATTACTAATGCGTATTGCAAAACAGTACTTCGATGTACGTAATTCAAACATTTCATACAATAATAATTTCAACATACATATAATAGCAAATTATTTTGAAAATTAATTCATATGTTTTGATTAATGCGCATCGAATACGGTTCCTGTATTGCCTATTATAATAAATAATAATTATAATGCAAATTACAATGTTTTGATAATTGATGGTAGATAACTGATAGCTTTTATGGTAAATATTACAAAATTTGATATGTGTTAATGAAAATATTGAGCGATAAATTATATGCAATTATAGTTATTTTGCCTATGGCGTTATATTTGCATCATTGCTTGCATTTTAACTGTAATCACGATAATATTATTATAATAATAATTCATCCTAATTTAACTACCCGTTAAGTTATAGTAATCGCAAAAAATTGAAAATGAATTTTTTTATATATTTTAACGTTTCAAAGGTTTCTGAACATATTGGTATACATTAGATAAAATGAATGTAAGAATGTGTTTGTGTGCGTGTATGTGTATGTATGAATGTTTGAATACAATTTTTTGTCCATGATTTCGGGCGCACGAATCAACCGATTCAAAAAACATTCGATTCCAATTAATGGGAAGATGTTCAGATCAGTTATATATTAGCTGATTATAGTTTTTGGCAAAGACAGGTCCAGCCGTTTCAAAAAGTGCCATAAACTTGATATTTAGTTTTTGAGAGAACGGAGCGTCCATTTTCAATAACTTTAAACAATTTACTTGCATTGACATGATGAAGAACAGATTACATTTTTGGGATGGCATTTCTAGCGGTTTCGGAGATCTAGTAAAAAAAGTAAAAAAAGCCATTTGGCGGTCAAAATGACGCGCTTGAATATTTCGTCTCTATGCAGTTAAAGCAGTACAGATTTTTTTGAAAAAGAGTTCAAAACTTCCAAAATATTTCAAAATAAAGAGTCTTTTTTCCAAAAAAAATTTTTTTTTCAAAAATTTATAGTTTCTTAAAACTCTATTTTTTTCAAGGTAATTTTTTTTCAAAAATGTTAATCTTGTTGAAAAAACTAATGTTTGGTATGGGAAGTTCCAGCAATTTGCCTTGAGGCACGATGCCATGCGCTCCACTAGTTTAAAAATATTTTACTTGTATTGACATGATGAAGAACTGATTAAATTTTTGGGAAGGCAGGTCTAGCGGTTTCGGAGATCCAGTGAAAAAAAAGAAAAAAATGCCATTTGACGGTCAATAATGATTATTAGACATATGCACATCAAATTATCAGATATTTTATGGAGATTTTAATAATATGTATCAATTTTGTTTACTTTTCTATGGGTTCAGTAGCATCCTTTGTTCGTTGGACGGCGACGCGGCGCTTATGCGCTTCGATAGCTAAATTACCTAAATATTCCAAATTAAAAAAACTTATTTTTCAAAAGTTTTTTTTTCAAAAAAGTCAATTTTTTTCAAAAATGTAAAATTTCTCAAAAATTTTCGGGAATGTCTAGCAATTTGCCTTAAGGCACGATACATTACGAGTTCTTATGTATTTCGAATCATAAATATTTCCTTTTGAGTCTTCCAACAAAGCAGTTTACTAAGAATAAGTCGTGATATAAATTAACATTTTCTTTATTTTTAAAAAACAAATCCTTCTCTGTAACTAAAACATTATGCCAAAAACCATTTCAAAAATGTATTTCAAAATTATTTTATAAAAATTTAAGTTTTATTAACACCAAGTTATGAAAACGAATATTTTTTCAAGTGCTCTGATCGATTGAATTATTATTTAAATTTCTAAATATGCTCTAGTTATAAATCAATTTGGCATACTGATTGATTCACAAGGTTAACTTTCCAGAGCAAATTTCAATGTTGCTAGATAAAGGTCAAATTCCTCATTTTCGGTTAGCAATTATTAAAAAAAACGTCGGTCTGATTGCAGAAAGTAGTACAATTTGATAAGTCTTAGAAATTGAGGGTCTAAATTAATTTGGGTTTTATGTCATTATACAATTAGTAGTAAATATGCTATTGGTATTAAGATTATTAGAAAACAAATTTTGCAACATAACAATTTTTTTTTTTTTAATTTGAAAATTTGTTTTTTGACGTATTTAAGTCAAATGAAGCAAGTTTTAAAATTAAAAAAAATATATATATATAACACAGATATCCTTATCATTTTTAACTATATTTTTATTTAAATACCATATATGATCAACTCCAAGACAACACAATAACCGGAATTAGATGAAAGTATTCTTTTTTCTAATTCTAAGTAAAATTCTGCTAATTCAAAATTTTTAATGCTTGTAAATATTATTTTGATTTTCATATTTTAAATTATATATTAAAAATTGGACAACAAATGCTGTTATAAAGGCAGGCTCTTATAAAGGTAATAGACAGAAATAATTTAAATGCAATTTTACTTATAATCTAACTTTAATTTATTCAGTTCCTTTAAGTTAATGAATGCTACAGACCGTAATGTTTTTTTTATTTTTTTGGTTAATAGATAAAATATTATTCTATAATGCCTTTACATATATTTTAATTAGAATCATTGAAGACTTTAATTCAATGGAATTTCAATCTTTCCGGATTGGATTAACCAGTACAAAGAAACTAGTGAAGTCATGGATCAGATTTATCTAATATCGGTCTTTTATATTTCTAAGATTATATTGTTTATAGATATGCAATTAGATGATTGCTTAATAATACGTTTGTAATTGAATGTAAAATTTCCGCTTATGTAATCCCACAATATCTTCACGTTTTCCACTAATTATTATTTTTTATACAATACTAAATTGAAAACATAGGATTAATTGTAATTATTTATAAAAAAAAACAATGATCAACTATAAGAAGTTCTTTCGACAAATGTATTTGCTTGTTCAAGAAAATTATTAAAATATAAATAACAGGTTTTCAAGCTGTAATTTAGAGTAATGTAAAACTTAAAAATTGTGTTTTTTTTGTAAGAAATTATGATTAGTTGAAATATGTCAGTACCAGCAAAGTGTAGACTAAGTTATTAAATAAAACCAGGGTATATTTTATGACACTTATGATATCAATAATTGTGACTGCAAACAGTAAATTCCACAAATCATTTTTTTCAAAAAACAAATTTGGCATTAAAAATTTTTTTCACAAAGCAAATGAAATATATTTGATTCTATATCATAATTTCATATTTGCTATATAAAAATTTCAAAGCTATGTTTTAATTTAGTATATTAATTTTACTGATTTGCAAATTATTATTTTTTACTTTGTTTTCACAATAGGCTTTTACAGTCACATTAAATTCCATACATACATTTCATCCACAATTTTAACTATGTACCTCGAAATTGATATAATTTTTCGTTGCCTATTAGGTAATTATATAAATTTTTATAAGACAAAATATAAAAAAATATTGTGTATGACACTGTCAACGCTGAGTCAAATCTACATTTAAAATCATTTGTATATTTATGTGTTTGTATATCTTTTTTCCGTTCCATCGTAAAACGCTAAAAAATCATTTTGTACTTTTTTCAAGTCACAGGTATAGGAATATTTTTGCACGATGTATGTTTTTAGGTCATATATCTTTTTGGGTAATATTTGTAAATGTGCAAGTTATTGATCTCAACCATCTTTATACTAAACTAAATTTTAAACTAGTAGTGTATGGCAGTGACTTACTGCCAGTGAGCCTCAAGGTAAATTGCTGGTACTTCCCGTATTGTAATAAAATATTCGAAGAATATTAAATGTTTTCAAATATATTATAATACATACTGTAACTTTCATTATTCGTATTTTATAGACAAAATATAAAAGAGCAAAATGATCCCCTTTGAAGGAAAGGTAGAATGAAGAATCTTGTCTTATAATTCAAAGCATTATATAAACTGAATTGCAAAGTTAAAATTATTTATTTCAAGTATTTTAGCTAAAACTGAAATTAAAATTCAACGTAGATTGAAGAGAAAATCGCCAATTGATCTAAGTTATCAATTTTTCTGAAAAAGATTGAAATTACTTAGTTCTCAGCGTTATTATTTATAAGAAATTTATATTATATTTATAAGTAAATAGTTAAGATTATATCATTATCATTAAAATATTGTTAATATTATAACAAATGAAAAAACAACTATTAAATTGTTTTTCCAACATATCAATATAGTATACAATTATCCTTCACGGCTGACAATTGTAAATTCCGCAAATTCCGAAAATAAAAGAAAAATCCGGATTATTTTAGATATTCCAAAAAAAGACTCAAAAATTTGTTTGTTGATTTTTTTTTTGCTTTTTCCAAAAACAACCGTTTCATCAACACAAGCAAAATGTTTTTGAGTCATTGAGTCACATGCTTCGTTCTCTCAAAAATGGCAGTTTTTACACATTTAGCTTTGTATTTTCGAAACCGCTGGACCTGTCTTTGCCAATAATTAATCACCACTTTCCCCCATCATCACGAGTTGATTGGTTTTTGGATCATTCAAATATAATGCTTCGTTTTCTCAAAAATTCGTTGTCTATTTTCTGCACTCTTTGCTCTAAATATCCCTAAACGTTTTTCGAACTATTCAAATCGGTTGATCCGTGCGCCCGAAAACGTGGACGAAAAATTGTATCCATACATACACACACATCCATTTTTTCTGAGGTATAGCAAAATGTTCAGAAACCTGTGAAACTCGAAAAAGTGCCAAAATTTCCAATTTCGATTTTTGGACGATTACAATAACTTACCCTACGTGAAGTTAACTAGTGGTGTATGCCAGCGAGCCTTAAGAAAGAATAATATACCGTAATATTAAAAAAATATGAAATATGTTTAATAATATGATTATAAGTGGTATCTTGAGTATATAAGCGAGTTTTAGAATTCCAGCAAGAATTAAAATTAAAATCCGAACTAATTTCGATATTCAACAAAAATATTTTCACGAAAAAAAATTGAAATATTTTTTTTTACTAAACATCTTCTTTACTTGTTTAAGTGCAAATGCGTAAGTATTACTATTATACAGTAACAAGCATTTCTAGGAGAACACAATAGAATAACTAATAAGATGTTTTGCGTAAATCATATATTGTTTTGATGAACCACGTGCATCGATAACAAGGAATGCTATCGTTGCACGTGTGTTCGACTAATCACATTTTTCAATGAAAGGAATGAATAATCAAATCTATTGCGTGGTTTGTATTTAAACCGTTAGTAATAATAAATAATAATATCGATGCATGTGCATGGATGCACAGCAATACTTGCAATAAAACTTAACTTATAGTTAACCAGTTACTGGACATACTTTCTAGTATCATTCAATTTTCTAGAAACAGTTGCAATTTTTCAAAATAATATTAACAACCATACCATTCATTTAACTACATCAAGTTCACACAGATTTCTTATAATAGTTTCAACATGGAACAGTTTCGTTGAGATGTTTAAATCAACAACAATCTTTGTTTTCCAAACAATGGTATTTATTTATTTAAATCATAATGAATAATATCTAAGCGATTAGATATCGTGCTTTTTCCAACTGCACGCGAATTCTAATGAACGTATTTTATTACATATATTATATTATCGAATATCGTCGGAAGAGTTGAGTTTCCGTATCTCTTGGCTGACCTCACACGCAACAAGCCGATCGAAACCTTGAACTTGATGTTGGAATAAACAGATATCGCTGCCATAGTTTCTTCGGCATTGAAGGTTTTTACGTTTTTATTCGAAATATTATTGATGTTAATTTTTTTTCTATATTTGGACAGCGATTAGAATTTTGTATTCTATGAACTGCGTCTGTTGTACAATTTAACCTAGTATTAAGAAAATTAAGAGGACAAGTTAGATGTTAATCACCTTCCTGCTTTTGCGCATACTAGGCTAGGTATTTTGTCTGGGTATGTTGGACTCAATAAATAATAATACCAACTATGAAACTCTCATCATAATGCCGCCAGGCATTATTTCATGAGGGGAGGGTAAAGAACACTGTAATTCCCACTCTCAACTAAACTTTTATTCTAATTGGTCACATTCTATAATTATTCCAAAGATCGCAAGTCTATTAGAACTTCGTTTACAAATGTGTCTATGTGTTATTACTTTATTACTTCTTCTACAAGATTATTCCTATTCGTCATTATTACTTCTACAAGAGTACCTGAAGCAATTCACATGTGCTCATGTGGAAGAGGAAGTTTGCTCATACTGCTTGATATCTAACTAGCCAAAGTTGGGATAGAATTCGGTACTACTTGATGCCAATCGATGTTCTTATGACCACTGCAGACTTATGTGGAAATTTAGCTTACGATTAGTAAAAGTTAACTTTTTTATTTAATTAATTTATTAACTTTTTAATATTAGGTGTATAATTTCTAAGTATATTTGGCAAAATTCTACTTTTTGTCGATGTTTTCTCATTGTCAACTGATAAATTTCGATATGGACCTGCGTTGATTACTTTTTCGAGAATATCTATTTTCCAGACGTTTTTTTTTCATTAAAACTTTTTATAAACGTTTTCGATAAACTTTTCGAACCGATTTTGAAAATTTAAAAACTGTTCGAAAAACATCAGTTGCGAATTGTGCTGACTATAGTTTTTGGTAAAGATCGGTTGGACCATTTTACCGTAATTAATTTGTAAAACATGCGTATTTTTCCTAGTATTAGATTTCATTCATGGTCTATACAAACATTTTAAAGAACTATAAAGGGTTGTTTACTTAGTATATATCATTAATGTTTGGAATAATCAAAATTGGAGAAGGTAACTCAATTCTTATTGATTTAGCCGTTAATTTTATAAATATCCACAAGTTCATGCAACTGCATCTATTTTATAATAATTCAACAGAACTAATAAAAATAAAAATACTCAAAACTTATAGTTTTGATGACTAATATAAAATAGTTTTCTCTTGTTGTTTTTTGTATGAAGATGCGCTTAGAACTTATTTGTTTATTCTTTGCAAAATTATGCATAAAATATAAATATTTTTCAATCAAAATATTGAATAAAAGATTTACATAGCAAATAGAGAAGATTATGGTATGGTACTTGTTTAAAACCTGTTGTCGTATATATTATTTAAGTATTATTAACATCTTTTGCATGAGTCTTCAATAAAGATAAGCCGGTGCAATTTTTTTTTCAATTCAATATTATAATTAATTCAATTCAATCATATACAACAGAGTTATTGACAGAACTCTATTAGCTAGAGGGCTCTAAGTTAAACAAAAAATATAAATCAAAGCAGGGTATACAGAAAAAAACATAAATAAATTAATAAAAAACATAAACTATAATAATATATAGAAAATAAATAAAAAGGGAAAAAATGGTAGTAATGGCTCCAATAAGCAATTCAATATGAAACACAATTTTTACATTAAGTTTATAGGAAGTTAAATGTGAAGTCTTCTTAATAGGCGGTTTATAAAGCATATGAGCCAAAGTTGCATTAGTATGATAGTAAATTTTTGCTTGATGTTTGGTACTGGTGTTTTTGGTAATATCTAAGTCAAAGCCAAAGATGCAAGTGGCAGTAGATAAATGCTAATATTTGAATATTCTAATACATTACAAGCGCTCTAGAACATATGTTTTAAAAAATGCTGTATTAACTTTCCTTAATCATTTGAACGATATTATTAACCGTATTAAAAACAGTATATTTCAATCTGAGGAAATAAAAATGATATGTTCAAAGATTCTCCTTATTGTGTACTACTTCTTGTATCTGGTCATCACTGGCTGTATCCAGTATTTACTAATATATATGTTTTTATCTATTTCTATGAATAAACAAATTATTACACATTCCAACTTTAATCAAATCAAAAGTTCGTTAGAGATCAGAACAGTATCATCATTCAACAAAGGGTAACGAAGCCTAATTCGCACGACCGATTAATTTGTATGATTTTTTTTTTGTAAATTAATTACATAGTATTTTGCTGACTGATTAGTAGACAAACAAAACAAACATTTTTACTTGGAGTGACTTGCGTGAATGATTGTAATGTATGCATAATTGATCAGCAAACCGTTGCGCGTCATGTGATTTTGTCTGTTAGTAATTTGTCTAGTCAGTTAATTAATAACTTATTCATTGAATTTATTAGATAACGTCAAACTATTCTCATTATTTTTTAAATTGAATAGTATTAGAACACCGTGTTTTTACAAGCTGTTTTGAATGATAGGCATAGGAACTATTAGATGGCAACCCAATGGTGGTTGCAATGGCAGTTTTGTAATGTTGATAATATTTTTGGCTTTTTGCAACAACGCGGGGATTTTTTTTATGGGAACTTATTTTTAGAGGTAAAAATGTTTTCTTTATTCACATGGGAACATATTTTTTGAAATAAAAATCCGTCACTATATTAAATCACTATATTTAATGCGGATTTGATACAGAACTTTGTGATTGCAAAACCAAATTTTTAATACTATACTCAAACTGTTCTTTTAATTCAAAATTTCATGTAAAATTAAAAAAGTGTTATTACATTAAATAATGTATGATATAAAAGATTCCTGATTTCAGACATACGCATTGTCCATATTACCATTTATAAATAAAATCAAATATGTTTCTTTATGGGGTGTAACTGTTAAGCGCGCTGCCTTGTGAGGTTCGTGACTTCGAACTCCACATCCCCATTCTGAACAACTTTTTCTAATTCCAATTGAAAATAGCACATTAGGGACACTGCGATGTGAAATGGCAATGGAAAATCTTTAACACTTTTTTCACCTGAATCGAATTGGTGTTTAACTCTGCTCAGTGACTAGTGCTCACAGACCTGCCCTCGGGCAGTACTACCTATCATTTATCTTTATCTAATAGCTAAAATTTTGCCAGTTGCCAAGAATCGATGCTAAGGATTAGTTTCAATAATCACAACTTAAAATCTTCTTGAATTACTGATAAAATTTGTATACAAAATACATTTAATCAATAGTTCTTTGCAATAAAAATTCAATAAGGTTAATTTTAACTAGTAGCTTCCAAACCATGTGTATATGATATTCATATCAATAGTTTTTCAATTCGAAATTTTATTTGCATTGTTTTTGATAATTTTTGGATTCTGTAGCATAAATATGCTACATTCATATTTATTGTTATCTTTATCACTATCAATTTATTCAAACCGATCAGTTTCTATATTTTTGAAACTAAGCTCGAAAAAAAGTTTAGGAAAATATTATTTTAGTTCAGGATTTCATTTGGCAGGATTTGCTGCATATTTACAATATTACACAATTGACTTACGATTTCGTGGATACCAAACTGTGAATTATTATTAGCTATTATTTAACTGCCCGTAGGGTAAGTTATAGTAATGGACAAAAATTGAAATTGAACATTTTTGCATATCTTCACGTTTTCAAGTTTTCTAAACATTTTGGCATACCTTACAACTAGAAAAAATGGATGTGTGTGTATGTATGGATACAATTTTTTGTCCACGTTTTTGGACGCACGGATATACCGATTTGGATGGTTCAAAAGTATTCTATTTCTATTGATAGAGAGATGTGCTGATCAGTTTTTGGCAAAGGCAAGTGCAGCCGTTTTGAAGATACAGAGCAAAGAGTGCAGAACATGGAAATCGAATTTTTGAGAGAACAGAGCATCTAATTTGAATGATTCAAAATGCATTCAATTTGTAATGACGGGGAGAAGTGGTGATTAGCTTTTGGCAAAGGCAGGTCCATTTCGGAGATACCATGCTAAATGTAAAACAATGGCAGTTTTAAGAAGAACTAAGCATCCGATTAGAATGATTCAAAAACCTGCTTGTGTTGACGAAACGTTTGCTTTTAGGGAAAAATTGCTTTTTATTTTTAATTTTCAAAAATTATTTTTTTTAATCAATTTTATTTGAATATTTCCTTATGGTACGGAAAGTTCCAGTTATTTGCCTTAAGGCATGATGCCGTACATTAGCATTTTTTTTATTCAATTATGGTTCAAATGAAAATAATCAAAAATATATTACCGAAATTTCTCGCCATCTTCGACCAACACTGTTAAAATTATATCAAGTTTATGCACGTTCATACATCCATAATGTATTTGTATTATAAATACAAAGGCATTCCCATCAAGGCGATTCAGTTCGGACACAGTCGGTTGGTTATATGTTCTGCGATTCGTTCATCGTTCTATTCATATTATCTGTATTAAATATCTTCACTTGGAATAAACGGAACCAATGAAATAATTCACTCGAATTACCTCGATTTAAATTTCAAAGAACTCAGCAGAACGCATTACGTATGTTCTCCAGTATCATATGAGGTTAGAATCATGTGTGGACATTTTTTACCAATCAGTGTACTTTAACACGTTTCGGATCAAAGACAAAAATAAATTTATTTTGGACGGAGAAGATAAGTCAGTGATGTCGGTGATTGTGAAATAATTATATTTACACGGATTTTTTTAAGGAGTGATAGTTTTGGAATTATGGGTGGTAAATTTTTATTGTGTTTGGGTTTTATAAGTTTATGTTTAGTGACTATTAGTTTTGCACGTGAGTATAATTCCAAATTATTATAAGTGTCTTTAACTAGTTAATAGTGTTTGACGAATATACTCGTCATGCGGAATTGGCGGAATTTTGTGTTTTGACGAGTATACTCGTCATGCGTATAAAATAGTGATCATTTGAATTGATTTTTTGAAAAAAAAAACAAATCATATTCTGAATTGTTAAGTAATAGAATATTTCGAAGCTTTGACTCAACTGTATAAAATTAGTAGTTTTAAGTCAGATTTTACCTGAAGGTGCATGATCTTCCTGATTGTATCCTGAAACGTGGAAAAAATGTACTAAATCAATAATGATTGACATTTTCTTATCAAAATAATATTTCCTGTTGTTTATTTTGAAAATGGTTTTTGCTTTCCATCAAAAACTATTCTTACTTTCACTTTTTACTTTTAAGAAGTAATATGTGGTAATAATATTTTTTAATTTTGCAAAATAAACCCAATTTTATTTTAGCAGCGCAAATTACTCTTTGATTGACGAATTTACTCGTCATGAGCTCGATTCAGACGACACAAAACTGTCCGCATTGTTCGATGTGAGTGCCACAGTCAACTGGTTAATGAAATATTTTATAAAAAAATATTCATTGTTATTACTGTTTATTGATGAAGAAAGGTTTCGGATTACCAATAAATTTTGATTCGTTTCGTTTATTACAATTTTGAATACATATTTTATATTAAGATAAATCTGATTTTGATTTATTGACACGGGGACATTTGAATATTGTTAATATTCAAATATTAATATAACTAATATTTTAATTTTATAAACGCAATAAAAAATAAGGCATAAACAAACATACAAACTTTTTTATCACAACACAAAACATAATTTTATTTTTTGTTGACAATAAAAACACATTCTAATGCGTGTGGTGTATGGCATCCTGCCTTAAGGCAAATTGCAGGAACTTCCCGTACCAAAAATTCATTTTTTTAATATAGATGAATTTTTTTTTATACTTTGAAAAAATTTAATTTAAAACAAAATATTTTCTTGAAAAAAAATGAATTTTCATATTTTGAAATTTTTTGGAAATTTTGAACTTTTTTTCAAAGCAATCGCGCTGCTTTAACTGCAAAAAGACGAAATATCAAAGGACGAAGACACACTTACACAAATACATTCATTTTTTCTAATTATGCCAGAATGTTCAGAAACATCTGAAACGTATACCACAGAAAGTACTAATTTATTTATAACATTTTATTTGAGTTAAAAAAATGTGTGTTAGGTGAATATTTGCAAACTGTAAAGCCACACAACTTTAAGCAGTGAATATTGATTTTTAAGTATTTTTTCCAAAGAATTTTAGAAAGAAACATTATTTACTTGACAATCAAATAGAAGAATATTTCCTTGTACTTGCATTGAATAATAATTATTTTTGCGCAAGATTGCACGTCTTGGAAATTCCTTCAGTTGATATTTCTAATACTTTCAATTGAAGTGTTGAAATATTAAATATTGATCTTTAAATCTGTTTTTATTTGAACTGGTATTACAGTTTTTTCGAATACACGTGCTATCGATACAGTGCTGAACAAATGAATAAATATGTTAGAATTTGGAATGCGCTATGCTCCTTCATTCATTTTTTTAAAATGATTAATTGTTATTTATTATTATCTTACAAAAGCAGACAATCTTATATATTAATATGTAAATGTTTTATTTATCGAAATAAAATTAAAAAGTGAATGTGAATAATTTTCACATTCAATTTTTATCCCTTTCATTAGTGTACTTACGTACAAATAAGATATTATCACCAATATAGCAAAAAAAAGAATGTATGAACAAGATAAATAAAAATGCTAAATATTTTCAAGTAACTAATTAAAATTCTGTTCAAATATTGTCAAAATTTTCTATCAATATTATTTACAACCTTTACAACTATTTGTAAATGTTATTTTCCATTAATTTAATTAACTTATTATTTTACATTTAATATTATAACATTTATTAACATGAATATTATATTTATCTTTATTTCTAACTTACTAGTTAGTAGGGGAGACTGGGTACGGTTGTAACCCTTTTTTCTGATCACCAATTTTGTTACTTTACTAATTATACAGGAAAAAATATTTTAAATGGTAATTTGAACATTTGTCTATGTGAAAATACTGAAATACTAAAATGGTTTAAATGGGCTTTTTTTGTCAAAAATAGGTAACACACACAACCTAAAGGTTAGGTGGTGTTTAAATGGTTAGGTCCCTTCTATTTAAACAAAGCTTATGAATATAATATAAAAAAAATAAACAAGAAACCTTTGATAAGTCTTTTTATATTTGTATTGAATTTTTCTTGCCTTTATCTTTCATATTATGTCTTACTTGAATTAGACTTTTCTTTATTTGTTTAAATTTCACCTAAATAGATCATAAAATGAATGTCACGTAAAACAAAACTAATTGCTAGTAAACTAATGTTCAACTTGCAGCAAAGTAACATGCAAAGTGATCTATATGTATACAAGTAAGAGTTATTATTAAAAAAATTGAACAATCATTTTTACATTTCGACTCTTTAAAAGCAATGCAGTTCACAACAACGGAAACTTGTTCGAACAAACATACATCATCTTTCTCCATTTCCTTCAGTTAAAGAAAACCTTCAGTTGTTAAATTCAAGATTAGTTGAAATCGTTTAGCTGTTATGAAGATTGGCACAACCGTACCCAGGTGTACGTTAATTCATAATTTCCACCCTTTCATTTGAAAATACTTTCGATAATTTTTGCTGGACATCTTAATGCTTTTTACGTGATTAGTAGATGTAGAATATGCTTTAATTTTTTTCTATTCGATTTAGTAACAAAACAGATTTTCTAACCCATTTTTAAACGAAATTTCCACAAAACGAAATTCTTTCCATATTGGCTAATTTGTGCCTTAGTTTGCATATTTCAATTAATTGTCTTGTTATAGGTAATACTCATACATATAGATATAAATTTTATCACATCGTAATTACTTCCATGAGCAATTATTTAATTTCATTTCGTCTGGTTAATAGCAAAAGTAATAAAATACATGACAGCATCCTCTGTGTCGTTCAGATTTATGTTATCTTACAAAGGGATATAGAAAAACGATGGTTTCAGTGTGCATTAAAAAAGTTTTATTGGAAAAATGACCAATCACCTCTGGGAAAAA
This sequence comes from Ctenocephalides felis, assembly GCF_003426905.1. NCBI lineage: Eukaryota > Metazoa > Arthropoda > Insecta > Siphonaptera > Pulicidae > Ctenocephalides > Ctenocephalides felis. Next base: position 18,233,597 of record NW_020539725.1, read on the forward strand.
TCTTGCACGATGATTGATGTGTCTATCAAAATTGTATTATCTGTATGAACCAACGATTATTCTATGCGACCGCTTTTTGGCTGGGATACTAGTACTCAAATACTCATTTGTCCTTAGCTTATTGGTAAACGCATTATGTCATGTTAAAAAAAGGATATTGTAAAAAATGGATTACGCAATGGATTTTATAATGGTGCTGAAAAAAACAATATGCAATGATAGCAAATTGAACATGTTGCTTTATAAAGTAAACCGTGTTGTAAAGCATAGCTTGAAATATTTATTGTAGGATGAATTAAAAATTCAAATTGTTCCTGTTATGCTTTTAATCTGAATATAATATTCATAATTTATTTTACGATCATTAACCGACAGGTCGTTTAATCCCATATTATATAAATAATTACTACAGTCATGATTATTATTACTACATTGTTGCTAATTTGTAAAAATAATTTATAATTTGAGATTTAAACTTAACTTATTGTAAAGTAGAAAACAAGTTACTAATCAGTATTGTTATGTTGATCAAAAAAACAAAACTTTTCGTAGGGTACGTTATAGTTACGGTCCAAAAATCGAAAATGAAAATTTTTGCATATTTTTACGTTTTGGGCTCGCCCGTAGGTAAGCGGTTAAGAGCGACGGGACTTGTTTCAGAGGTCCCTGGTTCGATACCCACTTCGAGCAGTCTGTTGTCAGGCAGCAGTGACAACGATTTTCACTTGAAAATATAGATAGCAATATGTTTCCAAGTAAAAATAGCCCTTGCCCGGCATTGCTGCGTCAATAAAAAAGTCAGATCTATTAGATTAATTCTAATAACAAAATCATCAAATATGGATGGATTAACCATTGGGTTACCATCTAAAAAATTACCAAGGAAGAAGTTTCAGCCCAACAGCTCATAGGACGTAAGGTTCTGATTGCTGTTCAAAAATAAATTAAAAAAAAACTTTTCGTTTTAAAGGTTTCTGAACATTTTGGAATACCCCAGGATAAATGTATGTGTGTGTGCGGATACATGTGGATACAATTTTTTGTTGACGTTTTCGGAGTACCGCTCAACCGATTTGAATGATTCAAAAAGCAATCGATTTCTACTAATGGGGATTAGTGCTGATTAGTTTTAGAGTAAGGTCGGTCCAGTCGTTTCAAAGATACGGTGCAAAAAATTGCAGTTTTTGAGAGAACTTTTTTATATAGAAAATAATTCTGATATTAATTTTAAATCTGGCTAAAATTCTTAAACTTACTTATATACTTTAAATAAATAATTTTAACTATGCAATTCAGTTTATATAATTGTTAGAAATATGAGATAAAGTCCTTTAATTTTAACTTTGCTTGTTTGTTTTGTTCATTTATTTTTCATGTGGACTTACATAACGTCGTTGTCCAATTTATAATCTTTTATATTTTGTTTATAAAATGAAAATAATGAAAGTTTACATTTACAATAATTTATTTGAAAACTGCAATTTGCCTAGTTTTTGGAGTAACTTTCTGTTTTGTTATAAGAAACCGACGGCAATGTATTATTGCAATGTACGAGAGAAAAAGGTTAAATATATTAAATATTTTTTGAGGTTATATATCTTAGCTATAATCTTCATTGAAAATCGCTTCGCGTAGGTATAGTAGCATATCAAATGATAAAATGTTAACAAATACTTCAAGTAAAGTTAATTAGTCTTGCAAGCTGGATTGGATGGCCATTGGATTGGCCACTGGATTGCCATTCATTAACAAATACTTTAAGTATAGTTAATTAGTCTTGCTACAGCCAGCCTCTGAGTTTCTGTCTGATATCATCCGATTTTTAACTTTACTTTTGCAGCTTTTCATTGCATAAGTGTGAAAATATAACTTCAGTCTTCAATGTGATCTCAAAATTTGCTATGCGTCTTAGGTACTACTAACGAAGTAGCAATTCCCTGGCGAATTTACGTTTCGAGATATCAGAACAAGAAGTAAATTATTATTGTCTGATTGGACTTCGTGACTTGCATGCTGAACGGAGAATCGATTTACTTATTCATACAATGTTTGTAAACCACCAAATTGTGATTTTATGTTTTTTAATGCAAACTCTAATGCAAAATTTGTTAAAAATGTAAAATAAATATTTACTACGTGGTCTGTGTAATACCAGAAATATTGTATCATATGTATATTAGATATTATTTACGCCAATTAACTTAATAACAGAGAAATAAATATTTGTTGCTGGTCGCGGGTTCGAGCCCCCGTTCTGGCAATCTGTCATCGGGTAGCAGCAATGTCCATTTTTACTTGAAAATATTGATCAGAAATGTTTTCAATTGAAAATAAGCCTATTCGAGAAAATGCGGTGTGAAATGACAATGGAAAATCTCTCACACTACTCTTCCCTGAATATATTGAAACTCTATTAGTATTTGCTTCAAGCGATAATTAACCTCTTGATTAATAAATTGGGCCGATTATCGTATTTGTTTATGAATTTGTTTAATTTATTTTCTTGATATGCACCAAGTATTTGGAAATCTTCAGCATTACATAACATTTATAATTTCAGGTAAATCATTACTACAATCCAAATTTAGTAAATTTGTTTCATTTTTGTTGAAGCATGCGAATTTTATATATATTCTTGTTTTTATCTTCAGCATAGTTTTTCATAAACATGACATTGAATCAATAAGCAACAGTGTTGTGAATTATTTTAACTTTTTTTCTAATGCTAATTGCAATCTGTATTATATTGATAAGCATAACTATAATGGGTTTAAAAGGTCTACAGTAGACTCTACGTCTACACTATAGTAGAACTTATACTGTTGGAAAAGGATTAAAATATTTACATACGTTTATTTATAAAGAAATAGTCTAAAATATTTATATATTATTACAATAAAATTACATTCAAAATTTTGCTGAATTTATAATCTCAGGGTCGAGGAGTATAGTCATTACTATATATCTCGTTAACAATTACTTATGGATTACCTTTCCTATTGATGTAGATGCTTTGATCTAAAATTGTGGCAATAACATATGAGATAATAGGATAACAGATCGGTACGAATAACACGGCGTAATTTAATAGCATAACTTTACCTGAAACCTTAGAACAATGTCTCCGGGGACGTCATAAAATGGTTGGCATAATTGATCTCGGGGTCCATCTAATAGCATCGGCGACATATGGGCGCATATGTCGCTTATTGTGGAACCCAAATAAATAGACGGATAGTTTGCAAATATTTTACTAATTTCATATGTTCACGATTTGAATTTTCTAAAAATAATCAATTAATTATAAATAGTCATATATTTTATTTAATATATTATCAAACTAATGAGGCGCATGGCATCGTGCCTTAAGGCAAATTGCCGGAACTTTCCGTACCAAAAATTTATTTTTGTTTAAAAAAGATTAATATCTTTGAAAAAATATTACCTTAAAAAATTAGATTTATGAGAAACTATAAATTTTTGAAAAAAATTTACTTTTTTAGAAAAAAGACTTTTTGAAAAAAATGTTTTCTTCATTTTGAAATATTTTGGAAATTTTGAACTTTTTTTCAAAGCAATCGTACTGCTTTAACTGTATAGAGACGGAGTTAATTATTTAACTATTTACCTGGCTCAGTGTATAGAGCTTTGAGCTTTAATCATAAGATTTTATGTTTGATACTCACCTCGAACAATCTGATGTCAAGCAGTAGTAACATCGGTTTTCAATTGGAAATAGAAATACCAATACGATTTCAATTTAAAGTAGCCTTTTCCCGGAATTGCTACACCAAATAAAATACCATCACTATTTGATAACTTCTAATAATTGAAATAAATCAAATTTAGATGTGCCATTCATTGGGAGGCTACTAAAAAGCCATATATGGTTCCAACATTTTCTAGGAACTTTAATTTAAAATGATACAATGCCGAATAATAAAAAATATCGCCGAAATAAAAAATACAAGCAAACAGTTTACTTTTATATATTTTTATGTTTATAATAGGTAGTAAACTCGAAATACATTTATTTATTATAACTAATTGATTTCTTGAAGATCTATAAAACTATCAGAAAACAATATAAAACAGCAAGAAGAAATCTACTTCTAAAAATTCTTCGCTAGTAATATTGAAGTTTATGCTATTATTTTATTAGATCACATTTCCATTTTTTTTCATATTTTATTTTTCAAAAGTTTATTCAATTATCGCGAAAGTGGATTAGCAAAATACCTATTGTGTCTAAAAGAGGATTTGGTAAGTTGAGATAAAAATTTATGATTTTTTTTAAAGAACTTAAGTAATATGATGCACGTATTCGCTGATAGATATGATAGAAATGATAGAAATTTGCTGATAGAATGATAGAAAATACTATTGGTGGAGATTCTTTGATTAATTTATAATTTAATAGACTTCAAGGTAGAATTATCCCGTCATCATAAGAAAGTGAATAAAACAACTGTTATGATACTTATAATAAATCTTGACCAATTATTTATTGTTCAGAAAATTTACCACACAGCATATTGTAGTTATGCTAATTATTCGCTAATATAAACTGTTTCTCCTGTCTGAGGAAAATGTCTTAAGATAGTATCGTCAAAAGTTGGGCCATTTAATCAAGATAGGAAAATGGTAAAATGCTTGATAATTTTAAGATTGAAAAATTTCGAATAGAAAAATATAAACCTAAATATAACACGATAACGGCAAACGCATTGCGCTCACAATCAGTCCAAATTTTTTCTAACATTTTTGAAGAAAAACTTCTTTAGGCGCGACTAGGGTGTAAATCTATACAAATGCAACGGAAGTGCTTTACGGCCGAGTCGAATGCCAATGCAAAGATTCGTCATTCGCTTTCGATGATATCATTTCTATACGGGTCGATTGTGATTAGGCGTCGTGTATGTGAATAGAGATCTATCGTTGTATGCGTACCGATATCAACAAGGCAATCGGCATAGATAAATAAACATTTTAAAGTTGCATCGTAGTACAAATCTTGATTTAATGAAAAATGCTTAAAAGAGAAGAATATTTTAACTTGTTCCTTGAAAATAATAAAACAAATTAAACATTTGTTCGTGAACTAAGCGTAAGCTCATTGATTAGAAATTATTTCTATATTATTAGTAGTTTCTATAAATCTTTGAAGTTATTAAAACGGAAAATATTTTCGAGGCAAGACAATTACAGCTGTTCAAAGAATGAGATTATATCGCCAGCGATAAAGTAAAAATACAAGCAGTCAATGAATGTATGTAAATTTTAATTACATGAAGTTCTTCAAACACACTTTAATGATGAGTGAAGTTGCGAAAACAATATTTATTTAGGCGTTGTTTAACACAATCCACTGTGTGAACGAATATTATAGAATTTATTAATCAGCAATTACTTTGTTTCTCTAATGAAGGTTCATTTTTAAATGCTAATTACAATGACAAACCGATCATGTCATATTAGAAGTATAATTTTAATTACATTATTGTTCTTAAATATTATACATATTATTAATGCAATTATAAATATATAATTTATAATTTATCGTTTTTTAAATGTATATAATGGTTGACGCTAATAAATGTGTGCATCAAGAGTGTTACCATATTACTAATAAACATTATTCAAAATTGTTATATGATGTATTTATTTTTACTTAAATGATTTATTTCAATCGCGTGTGAACCTTACGCGCACTCTTTTTTTAGTTAAAGTTTTAGTCAAATTGACCGATTTTGTAATTTTTAAATTCATACGTGAACACCCTGCAGGTATATTTACTTCAGATATTATATATTTTGTTTTTAGGTTATTTAATTGTTGAGTAAATCGTTTACCGTCGTTTTGTCCATAACCCGTTCTATCGGTTCTCGGTGGCCGTGCCGTGCGTCAATGCGACTCGCCGTCTCGCCGCGGTATCGGGAAGCAATATATTCGCGAAATGTGTTCGGGTTCATCGCAAAAACGTTTTATTGCGAATTCTGATTGCATCCCAACTATGCGAAGGGGTGCGTGCTAGCCGTAATTTGCATACTAATTCATGCAAGCAATATCCCCTATAAAGTCGCTATACGAGAAGTATGAGCTATATGAGCATGGCAATATCGCGTCGCAGGATCAAGTTGAATGTGCGCGCCTCGTGTAGGTATTGTGAGATGTGCAATTTGAACAAAATTTAAAATACACAAACTTTATAATTAAATTCTAATATAATGAAACTCGCAAACATAATATTAATATCATACAAATTATTATTATTAACTTCCCGTAGGGCAAGTTATAGTAATCGCAAAAAAATCGAAAATGAAATTTTTTATACATCTTTACGTTTCAGAGGTTTCTGAATATTTTGGCATAACTTAGAAAAAATGGATGTACATGTGTTTGTGTGTGTATGTGTGTGTGTGCGTGTGTGTGTGTTCGGATACAAATTTTCGTCGACGATTTTGGGAACACGGATGAGGCGATTTGAATAATTCTAAAAAACATTCGATTTGTATTGATAAGGAGACGTGCTGATTAGTTTTTGGCAAAGGCAGGTCTAGCCTTTCCAAAGATATGGGGTAAAAAGTGCCAAAAACGGTAACTAGAGAACGGAGCGTCCGATTTGAATAATTCAAAAAACATTTTACTTGTATTAACAAGATGAAGAATTGATCAAATTTTCATGAAGGTAGGTCTAGCGGTTTCGGAGATCTGGTAAAAAAAGTAAAAAAAATGCCATCGTAGAGCGTAATATTTTAGTATGATCTAGAAGACTAAGGTGTCGAAATTTTTTTTTAAAACTTTATTACAAAAAAACGGCTGGACGGATTTCAAAAATTTAAAAGCCACTCGATGTATCTCGATGAGGACTCTTGTTTGTCAATAGTGCGACGATCGGCCAAGCCGTTTCTTTATAAATCGCAGAAAAGTGAAAAATTTTTCGTCTACGTTTTAGCCCGCAATTCTGAATCGATTTTGAAAATTCAAAAACCGTTCGAAAGATATTGGTTGGGAATCGTGCTGATTAGTTTTTGGTAGAGGTTTTAAAAAAAATTTCGACACCTTAGTCTTCTAGATCATACTAAAATATTACGGCTCTACGACAACTGGTTTAGCTTTAAAAAATCGTTAAAGTTTGCAAAAATTAGTATGGTCTTTTTGGCATTTGTCAGAATTAGAACTTTCATCGACGTTTGCTCAAAAACGCCTGAACCGATTTCAGATATTTAAAAAGCATTTGGTATATTTCGATGAGGATTATCGTTTCTCAGTTTTGTGCGACGATTGGCCGAGCCGTTTCTTTGTAAGTTAAAAAAAAGTGTTAAACCTTTCGTCCACATTTAAGATCATACTACCGACCCGATTTTAAAAAATCAAAAACAGTTCGAATGATGCTAGTAGGAAATGATACTGATTAGTTTTAGGTGAAAATCTACCGAGCCGTTTTCTTGTAATTAACTGTTGAAAAAAAAGTTTAAGCCGTTTTTCATGGAAATTTTTTTGGCGATATATACCATGGTCTTATAGAACTTACTGGAATATTACGGCCTTAAGACAAGTAGTTCAATTTTAAAAATTCATCAAACTTTGAGAAAATGAGGAATTTTTTTGACGTTTGTTAAAAATAAAATTAGATGATTTAGTTGGTATAACGATAGAGTACTTGGTCTTGAATATAGTAAACCATTAAAGTCCTACGGAAACTGGTTCAATTATAAAAATTATTAATTTGTGAAAATTTTATTTAAGAGAATACACCGAGTTAACGTATTCGTTCGTTCATTTTCAATTATGTGTAATAAATCCACTCGAAATACTTTTAATCACTCATAAATTAATCTATTTCTTATTGATTAAGTCGATTATTTACACATATCGGGAAGTTCATGTAATTTGCATCAAGGCTAAATACCAAACCAACTAGTTTTTTCTTATTTTGAGCAGAAGATAGGTGCAGGACGCCGGATGACAATGCCGGCAGATGTGTATCATTATACGACTGCCAACCGTTATTTGCCATCTTCAGTAGACGTCCAATTCCTAGTTCCTCAATCGATTTTTTAAGAAGGTCACATTGTGGGTTTGATGGACGATTACCCAGGGTATGTTGTCAACAGAATGGTAGTGGTGGTGAAGATACAGATGAATCCCGAGGCAGGCAAGTCGGAACTACATCAAGACCTACTTCTAGAACAACGCAAAGGCCCACCACCAGGAAGGTTTCAAGGAGGCCGACGCCAAGTATGCAATTAATGATAATTTAGTATTGAAATTTAGCTGAATTTATTTGTATAATACATTAAAGTTGTGCTTTAATAAGTAGTTTTTACTTGCAAACTGTAACTTAAAATTGAGTTATACAAAGCAATCCAACAGTAACTTTATTCAGTGTTTTGGTTTATTGTATCGTAATTGTAACAATTTTATAACTAAAGAAACTATATAAGTAAAATTTAGGGTTACATATTTAAAGTTATCTATTATATAAAAATAAGTCGGGTTTTCCTTCCTGACGATATAACTCCAGAACGCACGAATCGATTTCGACGATTTTGCATTCGTTGAAAAGGTCTCGGACTCAGTGAAGTTTATAGCAAAGAATATTGAAAAAAGATTTCAATAGAAAAGCGGAAAACACTTTTTTTTACATACAGCGTCAACTCTGATACTTAGCATGTACTACAAACTAATATTTTTTGTTTGACTGCCACTCATTTGTTTGACAATTGTGTTCACTGCCACTCATTTGTTTGACCGGCGTTGTGTGAAAATGTACAAAAAAGTAAAAACAAATAAGTTATTCGTTTCCTAACATTTCAGTTGGAAACCATCAAATCAATCACGTGTATTGTGCAAATTTTTTCTTTATCTTTTAATCACCAAACAAAATGTTTGAAATAAAACCATCTGGTGGTGAAACGGAATTCGCCCGGTTTGCTAGTAGTTTATATTTATTTAATCATATATTTATTCTTTAGCTGGCATAAGTGAAAAATACCAAGTATTTCATTTATGAACAAACCTTATGTTTCAGATAGTGATGGAAGTGCTGATGTTTTGCCAAGATCTCCAGATTGTGGAAGTGCAGGTGCTGGTAACAGAATATATGGTGGTGTTGTCACGGAAATTGACGAATTTCCTTGGATGGCCTTGTTGCAATATAGAAGAGGTAAATTTTCAAAATCTTAAATGTAGTACATTTTTTTCGATTAATTAAGAGGCTAGTACTAGTCCATTGTTTGGTCTTATTTAAAGTTTATTCCTTATCGAAAAATCTAAGATATAAATAGTAGACATGTTCTTTTAAAATAAATTGAAGCATGAGGAATTATTTTTTTACTTAACATAGTAAATTATTTTTATAAATTGCATGTAATTACATTTTTACGATCAGATGTTTGTTTAATGCTAGTATGATAGTTTTAATGCTTGCTAAAAAAAGTGTCAAAATTAGCGTGCAAATTATGAAGAAAGCACTTGGAATTTTTGGTCCATTTTGACTTTTATTTCTTTTAAGGTTTAAAAATTGTTTATTACTGGACTTTTTGTTTGTTTTAATTTTTTTGTTATTTATTGGCTTTTGACATACATCATAAGGCCAGATGCCATTCATACAATTGTTTATTACAAATTCTTATTGAATAATTAACTTATAAATTAATTTTAGCATTATTAATAAACTTAAATATATATTTATACATTTTTAATTTATTACTAGCTACTAGTGTTTCTACATTAATTGGGAAAATAACATTTTCTTTGTGTAAATTTATTATTAATGATCTTCTTTCGTTTTGGAACAAGTTGCATTCCCAAAACAGGTGTTTTAAGTTTCATAGCAGACTATACAATAAGTATATTCAATTTTATAATTAAATTAAATTTAATATGCTGGCGTCTGAAGGATAACTATCCTATGATATTACTGCACTTATGCATATTTCTGTAGGAGCAGTATGTGATCAAAGTTAGGTAAAATGTATGAATAAAGAAAAAGTATTCAAAACGAGTTGGGAAGGTAAAGAGAATCAGTATGTATGCATTTTGAGCTCAATTTATCAGTAGTATATTTTTAATCTATATCAGTAATAATAACAAGATCTAGTTTATATTATTAATATTTTGTTTTATTTTAGCCAATGGATCATTGGATTTTGCTTGCGGCGGAGCACTAATAAACAAATATTATGTTCTAACAGCGGCGCATTGCCTTGCTGGGGAAATAAATGAGAAAATAGGTCGACTGTAAGTTTTTTTACTGCACATGTAAATACTGATAAGTTTAAGATCACAATGTCAAGAACGAACGAAACATCACAAGATTAGTAAATACAAATTATGTCGAAACGTTTGATTACATTATGTTTTGATGCACGAATAAATATACTATATATAAATAGAAATTACTAATAATAAGAAAATAAGAATATGCATCAAACAAATTGATATATTACAATGCATTTTTATTTTCACAATTTTAGAGGGTGACTATATTGTGGCAATCACAAATTTTGCATTTGATATCAGATACGTAAATGTAGAATTCATTTTCTAGAACATTTCAATGTACGTACTTCTGTAACTCGTTCTATATTTATTTTAGTTAATTAAAAAATAATATTTTGACCAACATCGAAACCATGAATTAGTTCTTTTTTTTGGTCTTTTTTAACAATTTGCAGAAAAATAATTTTACTGAAATCTGGATTATGAAATAACCTTCCTTTTCGTAGTTATTGGTTTCAGAATGTTGATCAATCCTAACCAATTAACCAGTTAAACATAATTTCCAACGTACTTTGCATGCAATTTTCTGACTCAAATAGTGACATTTATTTATATATATATATATATATATATATATATATATATATATATATATATATATATATATATATATCATACCATAACAGCAAAAAATAGGTTGTTACTACTGATTCAAAAGAACGCTACTTTACTGTGATTGCAGTATATAGCATAGCAATTTAAATAGCTCTCTGTATGTACTTCCTCTTTATCTAAAAAGAATAATTTTTTTTAGTCAAAATACATTTATTTCATATTCATTATTATAATTTTTAGAGCTTTTGTGCGATTGGGCGAATATGACACAGATACGGAAACAGATTGTACAGGTACGAACGATTGTGCAGATCCTGTCCAGGATATTCCTGTTGAGGAAACTATTGTCCATCCTGAGTATGATCCTCGAGCTAAAGACAGATATCACGATATTGGACTTGTCAGATTAGCAAGACCAGCCAGTTATAGCGGTAAGAGAGATTGATGTGTATCAAATTTTGAAATTCAGTACCACCCAAGTAGCTCGAACAAGTTTCCCATCTTTGAAGTTTCTTTGTTTATCTTTGTTAAACATAAGACATTGGATTTATTTCTCCCTGACCGTCCCATTTTACCCTGCTTATGGGAAAAAAAGGACCAGGAGACAACTTACAACAAAAAACACATTGATACAATGATGAATTAGCTGGCTGTTTTACTGAACATAGTCATATAGTTATTTCTTGGAAATATGTTATTTGTTGTTAGGAGGCGTCCATTAATCATGTGAGATTTTTAGGGGGAGGGAGGGTTTGACAAAAATCACGAAATACCACGTGGGGTAGGGAGAGTTTATTTGAATTTAAAAAAAATCCTAACATTTTTGAAAATAAATCAAAAATTTTACAATTTTTTTTCGAAACCAAAAATAAACGTGATGTTTGGTGGGGGAGGAGGGTAATTTTGTATATAAACATGTTTTACCAAGTATCACCAAGGGGCAGGAGAGGTCCAATTTTATTTAAAAAATCGATCACGTGATCAATGGACATTCTCTGATATTATTGGTTTGATTTTTACAATATATTTGCTCAAAGTCAAATTAGATCTTTGTGCTCCGCACTACCCTACATGTAAAGGTAATGACTGTAAAACATAATTGAACAGTAAAACTTTCGATTAAATGCTTAATTGGTCAGAATCACAATCTGCTATGAAGCAGTAGTGATATTCAATATAGTGATATCAATATAGTATACAATAGATAGTAGTAGTACTATCACCATTATTAGACAGAGGACAACCATTGGAATAAAGCCAAGTGGTCACATTGTTTCGAAGAAGTATCATCACAAGAAATTATAAAACTCTTATTTCTGATTGCAGTTGAAAATCAATTAGAAAAAAAAAACAAACAAAAAAGTAGGTCGACCATTTTTTCGGTATACAAGTACAAATTCTAATGTTAAGAATCATACCAATCGTAAGGGCCATGGTATGTTAATGGTTAGAACTGTGTACCTGAAAAGAATTTTATCATGCACACCATTTTTGTGATTTTTTAAATATATTTATAATTTAAATTTAAATTCAAATATATCTTTATTATTTTTAAAAATAATTTTTAGATTATGTGTCGCCAATATGTTTACCTACATCATCGCAACTTCGTACTTCAGCTGGAGATAGTGTTTCTGTAGCCGGATGGGGTAGAACCTTAAGTTGTAAGTAAAATAATAATTCAATTTAATCATATTTATTACCTAAATATCTGTATATGATAAAGACTAATATTGGTCACTTTGGTCAAAAATACATAATATATCGTAGTTGGTAAATTCTAACTAAAGCCAAGAGGTATATAGTAAATATTGTTAGCAGCAAACTTTGTTTGAACAATTTAGAAGAGATAGGGGAGCTGAGGATGAAGTGATGACTACAGGAAAAACATTAGATTTTTGTTTAATATTTTACATCTACAGCAACTATTTTTCAGTAGTCATGACAAAAATATCGGTGGTTTTGCTTTATATGTTAATTGCAGCGATTAGTAGATAGAGATAAAGATTGAGAAGTTGCAGTACAATTACCAATACAATTTACTTAAATTTGAAATTTAATTTTTTTAAGAGATGTTTGGCGACTAATTTCCGCCTAAATCAATTATAATGTACATTCAATTCACTTATAGCTCGTCAAAGTTCTGTAAAACTCAAACTAGAGATACCAGTTGTCGCCGAAGAAAACTGCCGATCAGTATACAGACGTTCTCGTGTCAATTTAGGCGACGGCCAAATTTGTGCAGGTGGCCAATTTGCTTTGGACGCATGTGATGGCGATTCCGGAGGTCCATTAATGCAACTTGTCGGTTCATCCTGGACAAGTATTGGGGTTGTATCTTTCGGAAGGGGCTGTGGAGTTGAGGGTTGGCCTGGTGTTTACACTAAAGTTACTCAATACGTTGATTGGATTGAAGATAGTCTGAGACCTTAAATGTAATTAATTTAATTGTGAAATGTGTGATTTTGTTAGGTAGACTAATTATAGAAACTTATTTAAATAAATAAGGTATAAGTGATTTATAAGTATGATTGTTTAATATATTTTCTTACTACTTACTAATATCACGACGGTTTTTTGCTTAAAGCATTAATCAAACTGTGAATTGTGAATTTCACCATCAAAAACATGAATTAGTGAATTTCGTTTTTATGCGAATTTATGCATCATATTTTCTTTTTTATATGATCTTATGATATAAAAAAACCTCAAGAAATGCTATCCAAAACAAACTTTTTACGAGATAATATGTTTTTTGAACAGTAAGAAAGTTATCGTGTGCAAGAACTTGTGCCATTTATTATTTATTCTAAAACTATTTAACAAGCTTTTCCGACATATTTTTAAAAAATCAGTAACTTTTCTTTGTTAATTTTATACTAAAACCAGAATTAGAAAATGGTGTCACTTTTAGGTCATTTTTTTACCGAAAATGCGATTGATGTTAGGTGGGAACGCTTTTGTAATTGATTTAATGTTATTTTATTTATCACAATATTTAAAAAATTAAAAGCTTAGGTTTGTTAATTAATAATATTAATATTTTTCATTCAAACACGATAACATTTCTGAAATTGCGCCTGATACAAATCAATAAATCAGAGGTAATCCGAACGAGGCGAGGTTTATTAAATCTATTTTTTAATTTTTTGTTGGAACTTATTTGACAATAATGATGGTTATCTATCTAGTGTAATCTCTAAAAGTAGATTTTTTTTAGAAGAAGCTACCTCGTCTTAGTGGTGTCCAAGAAATATTTTATTACATGTAGATTTTTCTTTCTAGGATACATCACTTACAGAAATATTTTTTAAGATTAAGGTAACTCTTTTTAGTGGAATAAAATAATTATTTTTTAGATAAACGGTCCTCTTCTAGTGGAATAGAAAAATTATTTTCTGAAATGAGGCTTCCTCTTTCAAGTAAAACATCAATAACAGAAGTAATATTTTAAATAAAAGTACCTATTCCTAGTGAAAAAAGTAATTATTTTTTTGAGGAAATCACTGTTTTCTGGTGGAATGAAAAAAAATTTTTTTTGGTGAAGATATCTAGTGGAATAGATGAAGATTTTATCTTTCTAGTAAAACATCACTATCAGAAACATTTTTTTTTAAATTAAACTACCTCTTTCTAAGGTTATAAAATAATTATTTTTCATATAAAGATTTCTCTTTCTAGTGAAACATTACTATAAGAAGTATTTGGTGAGATGATGGTATCACCTTCTAGTGGAATAAAAGAATTATTTTTTAGATAAAAGTTCTATTTTCTAGTAATTTGCTAAAAGAAGTAATAAAGGTAGGTACCTTTTTCTAGAATAAAATAATTATTTTTCAAATGAAGATACCTCTTTTAGTGGAATGGATAAAGGTTCCGCTTTCTAGTGAAACACCGCTAACAGATTTTTTTTTTAAATGAATCTAATGGAATAAAATCATTATTTTTCAGATAAAGTTTCTTTTTTTAGCAGAACATTACTAAAAGAAGTATTTGCTTAGATGGAGGTATCTCTTGTTGGTGGAATAAAGAAGTTCTTTTCTAGATTTCTAGATTCAGCAGTTTCCTTTTTCTAGTGAAACTTAACCAAAAGCAATATTTTGCTATACAAAGGTATCTTTTGCAAGTGGAATAGCAAATTTTTTCAAATGAAGGTTCCTCTTTCTTAAACATCACTAAAAGAGGTATTTTGTTAAATGAAGGTGCCTCTTTCTGATGGAATAAAAAAAATATTTATTTAGATGAAGTGGAAAATCACTAAAAGAATTATTCTTGATTCTTTTAGTTCAACTTCTCTCATGATTGTATCAAGTAATATTAAGTTCTTCAATGTTGTATACCATAATTTTATCATTTAGCGTAATTATTTTACCACATGTTTTTATCACAATGATTTATCTTCGTACAATTTTCAGGGTTTATGAGGTAAATGTTCTACATTATGACCATAAATATAAGACCTTAAATACGCTTATACAAAATACCAGACGCAACTTATTCATAAAGATAACTAACCATGAACTGAAATACAACAATTACGCATTAAATTAAGATTAAACCCGTTAATAAAATTTACTAGCGGACATAAATCAGATTATAAGAGACTTGTTTTATTCTATAAAGTCATACAGTGGAGTGTTCTGTATCAGCAATTAGGAAATTGGGCGACGATACTAAATTTTCATTATTGGAAGATTTATTTGCTAAGAATTGCATGCAGTTGTTTGCTAATTGCAATTGTAATTTTAATTGTAAAACGATACGATGTATATAATTAAAGAATCACCAGAGGATTGTGCCACAATCCTTAGAATAATTTTTAATATTACTTATTATAATTTTTTCTTTGACAAATGTATATTTTTTAATATTGAATTAGGAAATATTGAATATTGTGAACATGCTACGTTGAAGAAGGATATATTAATAATCGGTTCAGACAATTACTCTACAAACAAACATTGAATTGTTATTTATGTCAAGACTATGCAATTTTTGTAATCAAACTATATTTAATACAAATTTATTTTATAGCCTTTCATCATCACATCTATAGGAGAAACTGTGACTATATAAGGAACCACATTAGAAAACATTTATTAATTATCTACTGGCCCGTACAACTTTCAGCTCATATTCTGAATTTTTCGATATATTACTAAATAATTATGGATTTTTTTGTGGGATGACGTGAGATAAATCTTAATTGTATAACGTAGTCAAGGCAAGCAATACCAATATTAATGACATTTGTTAGGCTTTTCGACCTAAAATAATATTGTCATACACAAGAGTGTCTTGATGTAAAACAAAAATTTGGCTCATAGAGTGTTTTATAATGATCTATATAATTTCATATAATAGTTTATAAAAATATATAATTCGTAATGTTTATTAATTTTTGATTATCTATTTTTAGGTAAAATTTAATCAGATGTAAATCAAAAAAGTGTATATAAAATTATGAGATTGCATTTGTAGGAACCATGCTGATAAATACGACGACATCCAGGGAGAATATTAGGTTTCTACCAGATTTGCTTACATTTAATTTCTCGAAGTCAAACTGAATCGTTTGACACCAGAATTGGAAATAGTATATATGTGGGTAAATTTTCTAAATAAACTGTTATATATGTTATCGTCATGATTTTTGAAGATATTAAATCTCTTCATAATCATTAGTGATTAAATCGCTTATTTACTAATTTTGGAACTCAAATGAAACTTGCTTTAAACTTACACTCAGTTTTTTTTTACAGTTTAAACATTTAATTGACATTATCAATGTATTTAATTAATCTCATTCAATTTTATTTATGAATAGACATAAAAAATTTAATAAATATTATGCATTATATATTCTTATGAAAGCATATAATATTACCAAAAGAGTGCTTAATTTTGTACAAGTTTAAGGGGCAATTTTTTTAGTTTAAAGGGAAAAAATTCACAGAATCAATTGAACTGCGTACTTTAGAGGTTCCTTTTCTCTTCACAAGCATAAAAAGACAAATTTCTTAGAATCAATTGGACTGCTTACTCCGAATATTGCTTCTTTATTTGATAGCTACTCATTCCAAATGTTGCTTCTTCTTTTACAAGTTCAAGAAGACAAGTTTTGTAGAATCAATTGGGATTTACTTCAAAGCCTGCCTACTTCTTTACAAGTTCAAAAGTACAAATTTCGTTGAATAAATTGGGATGCTTACTTTAAAGGCTGCTTACTTCTTTACAAGTTTGAAAGGTCAAATTATGTAAACTAAAAGCCTGCCAACTTCTTTACAAGTTTAAAAGGACAAATTTCGTAGAGTTAATTGGGATGCTTACTCAAATGCTGTTTCTTCCTTAACAAGTTCAAGAGGAAAAATCTTGTAGAATAAATTGGGGTGCTTACTTTAAAGTCTGCCAACTTCTTTACAAGTTTAGAGGACAAACTTTGTAGAATAAATTTGGATGTTTACTTCAAAGTGTGCTTACTTTTTTACAAGTTTAAAAGGACAAATTTTGTAAATAAAATTGGGATATTTACTTCAAAGTCTGCTTACTTATTTATACTAAGTATAAAAAGACAAGTTTTATAGAATCAATTGGGCTGCTCACTTCGAAGACTACTTACTTCTTTAAAAGTTTAATAGGACAAATTTCGTAGAACAAATTACGCTGCTAACTTTTTAACAATGTTAAAAGAACAAATTTTGAAGAATCATTGGGATACTTTCAAAACCTTATTTTATTATTTTTTAAAGTGTTTAAATGAACAACGTTTGTAAAACGAATTTCTTTTAAATTTTGTAGTATCAATTGGGTTGCTTACAGAAGACAAAGCATGCTTACTTATTCACACTTTTAAAAGGACAAATTTAGTAGAATCAATTGTGCAGCTTACTTCTTTAATACTTTAAAAGGACAAAATTGGTAGAATTAATTGGGCTGCTTACTTCTTTAAAAGTTTAAAAGGAAAAAATTCGTAGAATCGATTGGGCTGCTTACTCCTACACAAGTTTAAGAAGACTAATTTAGTAGAATTATTTAGGCTGCAACTTCTTTACGAATTTAAAAAGACAAATTTCGTAGAATCAATTGGGCTGCATATTTCTATACAAGTTTAAAAGGACAAATTTTGTAGATGCCTTGAGCATACTTTAAAACCTACTTACTTACTTTTTTAAAAGTTTAAAAGAATAAATTTTGTAGAATCAATTGGGCTACTTACTTCAAAAGCTGCTTTCTTCTTTACAAGTTTAAAAAAACAAACTTCATACAATTATCAGTTGGGCTTTTGCACTGAAAATTATTAATAGATTGTGTTCTATCGAGTTCGAATACTTTTCTTCAAAACAATTTTTATGCTTTATTCGAAACTTCTGATCTGACGACATTATAGTAGTGTGAATTTTCCTAGTGTCATGGATACTAAACTTTATACCGAGATATGTACCGTTTCAAAAGTCTGGACGGTAAGTTTGCACCTAAATCGGCCATTAGTCTAAGATGGGCTGAAATTATTAATGCAAGGTGGAAGTACAAATGCAATTGAATTTTCTGTGAGCATCATAGATATTTTTATACAATAGGTATACAAACTAATAATACGATTACCTTCACTACGTCACTGGGTTAATTTCTATCCATATCACACCTAGCCACGATTTTACACCGTTCATAAATCGCAACCAAAATTACCTACCTAGCTCGGTCGCGCGAATTATGACTCGGCATACGCGATAGTAGGTGAAAGTAATTACAAATGCGACAATTACAGGGACGCATAGCCTTTCGGTATCTGAATCTGGTTTAATTGTGATATACAATATATGCAAGACAGATTTATAGTGCAAATCCTCTGAATATATGGTACGGGCTTTCTTAGTTGCAGAGACTTTTCGGGTCGCTTAACGGCTAGAACTAATTACTTCGAAAGATGAACGCATCTGCGTCGCCTTTGCATTCTGATTAAGGGAGGAAGGAAAGGGTTGCACGATGGAAATGGTTATAAGCTGGTATAAAAATAGATTTATTAATAGGGTGCTGCATTAAATACTCTTAATAAATACTTTAGAGCCATAAAGAAAATTTAAATTAAAGGATTTCTTAATACACACACCAATATATAAATATATGGAGCAGTCCATGGCTATTCTTACCTCAAGTTTTCCATTTATCTTTAATTTTTTTCTTTATGTGGTAAATGGAATTTTTAATTAGAGGACAAAATTTCTTAGACCATTGAACTTTTTGGTAAAGACGGGCATAGAATATAAAAAACAGAATATATACTTGTGAGAAATGTACAAAATAATTACGAGGTTTAATTCATTTTAAGACTTGTCGCTAATAGGTGATACAAATAGTGACTAGAATAAATTCATTACTGACAACTATATTGGGTTATTTATATATGATATGAAAATATGATATGACCATACGTCATCATCAGCGAATATAGAAACAATAGATTTACATTTTAGATATAATAGAAAACATTTACAATAATAAATATGAAGCATACTGCAACAGAACATACACTAATATGTGTCACTAAAATTGACACTAAGTGTAGATTAAATTCTGATTCAAATATCATAAAAAAAATTTCAAAAATTTTCCAGATCGTCGAATTTTGAATAAAAAATGACACGAATTTTCACTTTTAATTCATTTGTCGCTAAGTTGTACCTAACAATTTTTCTTTTAATTTTCAAAATGTTTTCCATGCTATTTTCATACAAAGGTTGATTGAATTGTGCACTATCTAAAAGTTAATATTATGAGCTAAAACTTTCAGATAATTGTTTTTTATCAATTTGGAAGCAATTGAGCCCTTGGGAGCAAGGAAATTCGAAAATGTCTATATTAAGAACCACCCTAATATATATACGTATATATATATATATATATATATATATATATAAATTGAAATTCTGCTGTTGCATATATTATATATGAAGATCTATTTAGCATCTCTTTGTTAGATATATTTTCAAGTACATTGAGCAGCACAATTATTTCTTAAAAATTAAAAATTTATATTTCATATTAATTCATTCATAGTTAAAAAAAATTAGTGCATTATCGTATGAGAAGTTTGTATACAATATTTATATTTTATTTTTGAATGGAATAACACGATTAATGCAGATTTAGTAATATCTTAAAATAATTTGTTCATTTTTGTTGAATATGATATTATAGATCTAAGATAACTTTCAGGATTCATGCCGCAGATATATTTAATTTTCTGAATAATGTTGGAATACAATCATGCAGATCATTATTCTATCTTAATTTAAACAATTCACCTTTAAATGTATTGCAATTAATTATGGTATCACATCACAATTTAATTTTCATCCTATAAGTTTTAGTTGTTTTAAATTCCAAAATTTTTGTTTTAAAATTTTGAAACTAAAATTTGATTTTTGCGAGAAAATTTTTAATTATTTTTACTAATCGAACTGATTCAGAAATATGATAAAATGTAAGGTCATTTATCAACTGTTTTGTACTGCTCAATCTTTATAGCGGCAATATTAAATGAAGTTTTATTATATTTATTTAATAATATAATGCTTTTATATAATTCTTATCTAATTATATAGGATAATATGCATTTGATTATTTGTTTCTAGTACAGAATTTCATAATTCATCAGCAGTATGTTATTATAAAAACATATGTATATAAATATATATATATATATATATATATATGTATATATATTATATTGTATATTATTCTATATACTACAAAGTGAGATTTCTGTTGAAATGAGATTGAAGTTTATCAAATGTATATGGAGATGATGTTTTACCAGATTGAAGAAGAACATTAAAGTTATTAAAATGTTTATATTTTTGCACATACTTTCCAAGTACAGACCTGTTAATTACCTGCAATGTGATTACTATCAGTGTATATAGAGCACATGAAGGTTTTGGCAAAATTCGTGTTTTGGAGACTCCAAAAGCTCAATAGTGATGACAAAGTTTTAAAATGCAGTTTGGAGTTCGAGTTTATATAGTGTTCTCTATGATCTTTACTATTAATAATGGTGAGTTTTTGGATCTACTTGTGTAGAAGTGAAAAATTTAATTATTTTTAATAGTGTAATAAATATAACATTGCGAATCGTAAGTTTGGCCAATTGTTGGATTATTTAGATATTTTAATTTAAACTATAACGAAAATTATCCAAGAATTTTTTGTTTCTATATGTATGATCATTATAATTTTTAAAGTGGTGATTTTAATTTATATTTCATTCTAGTTATATCTTTCTCATTGCAACAACGTTGCTACTTCAATGACTGTATTGTATTTCCCGATTCGGATTTATTTACACATCTTCAAAATAAAGTAGAAGAAACAACAACGGATCAGTCAAGGCAATCGGAATCAAAACAGAATGAGGTATGTAATTTTGAAAAAATACATGTGATATAAATAAAGATGTATACTTTCTCTATATATCCAAAAATTGGTTAATAAAAGAATGAGATAGTCGCTCCTAACCTAATGAACTGAAATCGAACATTTTATTTTGCCCAAAATTTCGATCTTAAATTTAGATAAAGCAGATTTTTACAATGGTGATACAATTTTTAAGATTTTTACAATGGTGATAAAAAATATTGCATTCAAATTGATTTTTTTAAATCGATTTGGAACTTTTTGGCCAAATTACTATAAATGTGCATCGCAAATAAACATTCTATTATTAATAATTTTTAGTAAAAATATCATGGTAGTATAAGGAAAATTATCTTTATATCATATTAATTTAAGTAATATAAAGGTATAAGAATGAAATTTAAAATGTTTTATATATTTGTATATCATCTAAAAATATTATATATTAGGGTTATTGTGGTATGCATCGTTCTAAGTCAATGAACAGCCGAATATATGGAGGTGAGATAACAACTTTAGGAGAATTTCCATGGATGGCGATTTTGGGATACGGTTTTACAGATAATGTTAAATTTATGTGTGCCGGAGTCCTGATCAGTCCCAGACTTGTTCTAACCGCAGGACATTGCGTTACTGGACCGGCTTTGGTCGACTCTGGACCACTGTGAGTTTTTGGAAATATAATAATAATAAATAATAATTGGTTGTTTTCTGGATTCTCGATTATCTTTCCCTTCATTACTTATCATTAATATTTCATTACCATTACTCACATTTTTATACACTTTCATGCATTTTTCTTTTCAAACCTCTGCTTCCATACTTTCTAGTGCTCTGATCAATCATCTACATTTGATTTCTTTCCAGTCCTTTTAGACTATCTATTTAACCTTAGACTGTAAGAAAGGCATCCTTTTTGCAGAATTGTTATGATCCAGATTTCTTTCCATCTAATGAATAATTGTTCTTATTATTATATAATGTATTAAAAATCATATGAAAAGTTAGGCAGTTAAATTTTTGAAGCCAAGCGATCTGGTTTCTTTTTGAAGTCGACAATAAGAATCAGTATAGAAATTTATTCTAACTTAAACAGAGAGTATTCAATTTGGTCTTCATTAGAATTAGACAAATGGGAGACATTTTTAGATCCTTTTTTCAAAATTGTTATAGGTGTTCATTTCATACAGAGTATCCCAGAACGTAACGAATTGAGGTTATAGTTTTGATCGTAGCTATTATAAAAAAGCTTTTTTTTATTCCATGCAGTTTGAAAATTATAAGCTTTTACATGCAACTTAGAGCTTTGGTGAAACTTGTGCTCAAACTTCTTTATGTGCGCAAACTTTTGATGGAACTTGGCAACACACTTTAGTATTTTATTTTGAAACGAAAGCGTTTTAAAGGAGGATGTAATTCTAGAAAACTTGGCAATTAAATCATCATTTTTGGCTGTGGTATTAGAGATGTTATTTACGATTATGCATCCAAAGCTTAAATAAATAAAATTATTAAATAATCAGGACACAATAACCAAAAAATGGTCACAATTTCACCAAAGCTCTAGATAGAGCTATTTCTAATTTTTTTCCTGATAGTAACGATCAAAACCGTCACCCTGTTTCGTCTTGAGATTGAGCTTTGAGACACCCTGTATAGTATATATAATTGTTAATATATAATTTTAATTTTTCATATTAATATATTATTATTTATGATTTGAAAGATAAATAAAATACTATAATTTATTTATAAGCCATTCACGCCACAACTAATAGCAGAGAATATTCTATTATTAATAAAAAAAATGTAGGATATATATATATATATATATATATATATATATATATATATATATATACAGTGGCGGCGCTAGACCATTCGTAGGCGTCGGCGAAATTCGTTTGCGAGGCCCCCCCTTATTTCCAATTAAAGTTGACTAGTGATGCATGGCATCGTGCCTTAAGGCAAATTGCTGGAGCTTTCCGTGCTGTAATTTAAATTCTTTAAAAGTTTAAAAAAAATTGAAAATTGAAATAATTTTTTTTTTATTTGAAATATTTTTATACTTTGAAATTTGTTGAAAATTTCGAACTTTTTTTTCAAAGCAATCACGCTGCGTTAGCCGAAATATCGGACGAAATATCGTACATTGGTACCGAATGCATAGTAATGCAAACAACATTTGTACTTATTAACAAAAATCTTTATAAAATAATTTATAATTTGATGTGCATATGTCTAATGATCATTTTTGTACACTAAATGGCTTTGCTTTTACTTTTTTTATTGAATCTGCGAAACCGCTAGATCTGCCTTCCTAAAAATTTAACCAGTTCTTCATTTTGTTAATGCAAATAAAATGTTCGTTGAATCATTCAAATCGGACGCTTCATTTTCTTAAAGACTGAAATACCATTTTGGCACTTGTCCTGCCTTTGCCAAAAACTAATCAATACAAATCAATTGTTTTCTGAACTTTTCAAATTGGTTGATCCGTGTTCACGAAATCGTCGACGAAAATTTGTATCCGCGTATATATACATACATACATACGCACACATACATCCATTTTTCTTAAGGTATGCCAAAATGTTTAGAAACCTTCGTAACGAAAAGATGTATGAAAATTTTCATTCTCGATTTTTTGCGATTACTGTAACTTACCCTACGGGAAGTTAAAAATTACATAAGTTAAAATAAACAAACTCTTCGGCAAAAATAGTTCGTTCTTCAGATATTAGAAAAATACTGAAATTAAATAATTATTCCGAAGAAGTTTCTTTTTTGTCAAATCATTCGATTAGCTAATTTTATGAATTTTCGACCGTTCAAGTCATTCGGAATGAAAATGATTCGAAACCACCGACCTAATCAGTAACTAATTAGACAAAATTTTGCAATCTACAATTGAATAATTAGAAAAATCTACAATCATAATGATTTGAGTGCACAAATCCGCACATGGAACATACACATGGCATTACCTGAAAACTCGGCCCATTATTCCACAATTTAATGAATTTTTATAATTAATCACTTATCGCAGTTCCATAAAATTTATGTTAGTTTAGACTATAATTGTTATCCCTATATGAAATTTTTCTTTAAAAATATATTTTTACAAATCTTTTAACTCTTATAAAAGAAAAAACGGTTCGGCCGTTCTTCTCTACGAAATTCTAATCAGCACGATTTCCTGAAAATGCTGAACTGAAAACTTCCGAACAGTTTTTGAATTTTCAAAATTGGTTCAGGAATGTCGAAATGTCGGATTTTTTAAGAATGATCAACCGATTTAAATGATTCAAAAAACATTCGATTTGTGTTGATAAATTGGCAAAGGCAGGTCCAGCGGTTTCGGAGATGCAAAAAAAGTGTGAAAGGTTATAAATGCAGTTTTTGAAAGAACTGATCATCCGATTAAAATAATTCAAAAAATATCTTGCTTGTGTTGACGGTGTGAAACGATGATTAGTTTGAAAGTAACTGTATTTATAATATTTATTTCAAAATGTAAAACGATAGTTATATCTCATTGATTAATTCTTACTGATCATTGATTAATTTTATTCCTTGAATATTTAATTACAGTTTGGATATATTATGATACCTACTCATAAGAATTCCCAAAAGGAATAATGATTTGACATTATCTTCACATAAGAAACAACCAAACAAATATAAACAATCAGAGAATTAGCCTTCTCGCGCGAAGTTGTTTAGATTTAATAATCTATAGTGTTGACAGACGATATTAGATAGTGCCCATCTTGCGAGGCCCCCTGAAGCGCGAGGCCGTCGGCGGTCGCCGACACCGCCGACGCCTCGCGCCGCTACTGTATATATATATATATATATATATATATATATATATATAATTGGGGTATGCTTTATATGAATTTTTTGTGGTAGTTTTTTTGAAATGATTATTTAGTTTTTGTATAAAATTCTTTAAAAGTTGATAAAAAATATAGTTATGAATTTGATTTTTTTTATTTACAATATTTATAACAACTGTCAAATAATTTAACATTTAGTAATAATAGTAAACAATAATATAAATTTAAATATATATATATATATATACAAAATATAGAATTTAAAATGACATCCTTAGTATGATGATTTAATATAAAAAAAGCAAATAATAAAAAAAATAAAATTAATAAATAAAATAAATGCAAAAGTGGAATTAAAACAATAAGTGACAGATAATAATAAATGACATAGAAATTTTAAGATAATAATAACTTGAAATGTAGCAATATTATATTTTTGGAGAAACGCCAAATTATATATATATATATATATATATATATATATATATATATATATATATATACGTATACATATATAATTTTTAGACGAGTTGTTCGCTTGGGAGAATACAATCTGAAATCAAATCCTGATTGTTTGAAGAAGAAATGTGCTTTACCTCATCAGCAAGTAAAGGTTTTAAAAAAACACCCGCATCCAAATTACAAATCGTATAGAAGAGAACATGATATTGCTATCGTTGAATTGGAAAAAGATATAAAATTCACAGGTAATTTAATTTGAAGTTTTTTTTTATTTTTCTATTCGAAATATTTTTTCACCAAACAGATTATGTTCAACCTATATGCTTGCCAACAAATGTGGAACCTAAAATAAGCTATGGAAAACACTATTCTATTGCTGGCTGGGGAAAAACACAATCAGGTGATTTTAAATAAACAAAAGTATCATTTATCAAAGGAAAAAAATAACTACTTGCACAATACTAAGAATATTAATTACTTATTTGACCAAACACCAACTCTTAGTAAGCATGTACTAATATAAACATATAAAACCAAATTATCACAAATAAATTATATATATATATATATATATATATATATATATAATTGTAAAAATTGCTAACAATACAAATGAAATATATACTCTTGACATTTAGTCAATAATAAGGTACAAATGTGAGCAAATAATGGAAAAATCACAACATTAGTAGAATCCCTATAAAACAAGTATGCAAATTTTTCCTTGAGACAAAATTCGTTCAGATGTGTATACATTCATAGACTCTACAATTTCAAAATAAAATATATAATTTTGGTATTATTTGTATCATCAATTCTATTTTATTTAATATTAGCCCTTAGCAGTGATGTGATGCTGAAAGCTGAAGTACCTTTAATGCCAAATTTTGCCTGTGCCAAAGCATATGGGATGGCAAATGTTTCTGATCTTCATGATGGTCAACTATGTGCTGGTGGCGAGGAAGGCATCGACTCTTGCAGAGGTGATAGCGGTGGACCTCTGATGGCTAAATCTGGTATACAAATAAATAGATTAAAGTTGTGATGGTCTTAGTAGTAACTAGAAGTTAAATGCATAGTTACGCCAATAAAATTAACAATAATAAAATTAACATACTTTACATAAAAGGGACGTCAAGTTTATGTCAGTACTTTAAATGGACTTCTTTTTAGAATCTTCAAATGACGACTTGGGACCTTGGTATGCAATTGGGATAGTTTCATATGGTATAACACCATGTGGATCAATTGGAAAACCTGCTGTTTATACAGATGTTTTATATTACATGAACTGGATCAGAAGTATTATGTCAAATTATGATCAAAAATAATTAGAAATAAATAGTAGCATAAAGGAATATAAAATAATATAATCATTACTATTAAAATTAAAATATGATAAGTTTGTCTCATAAAGCGATAACAACTTTCGATTATTATTCAATTTTCGAAATAATATTATATATATATATATATATATATATATATATATATATATATTGCCAATTATTTCATACGCATTACGATCACCAAGGTTAATTTTGAAGATAATCTTTTGCTCTCTAGGCCAGACTTTATTATTTTCTAATATGTAGAATTAGAATACGATTTAAATTATATTAGTAATGTTTATATAAATAATAAATATATACAATATTTCTATTATCGATTTGGGGTCGAGTAATTAGCAAGGTGAAATGTGTTTTGACCAGTAAAATTTCCCAAAGAAAATATATATTCCTGCAATTAATTGAGAATTATTATAAATATAATCTGAAATACAATTTTTTACCAACGTCAAAGAAATTGCTTGAGATTGTTCATAAAATCTTTTAATTAACTTCCCGTAGGGTAAGTTATTGTAATGGGCCGAAAATCGGAATTGAAAATTTTTACATTTCTCGACGTTTTGAAGGTTTCTGAACATTTTGGCATACCTCAGAAAAAATGGATGTGTGTGTGTGTGTGTGTGTGTGTATGTGTGTGTGTGTGTATGTATGTGTAGATACAAATTTCCAGTCACGTTTTAGGGCGCACGGATCAACCGATTTGAATGGTTCAAAAAACATTCGATTCCTATTGATAGGGAAAAGAGCTGATTAGTTTTTGGCAAAGGCAGATCCAGCCGTTTCGGAGATACGGAGCAAAGAGTGCGGAAAATAGAAATCGAATTTTTGAGAGAACGGAGTATCCGATTTGAATGATCTAAAAAACATTCAATTAGTAATGATTGGGAGAAGTGTTTATTAGTTTTTGGCAAAGGCAGGCCCAGCCATTTCGAAGATACGGAGCTAAATATGTAAAAAATGGCAGATTTTGAGAGAACTAAGCGTCCGATTTGAATAATTCAAAAAACTTTCTGCTTGTCTTAACAAAATAATTGATTTTGGAAAAAAAATTTTTGTTCCATTTTTTTTTTTTTTTTAGTTTTTTGTTGAAACAAATAATTTCAACTTTGCAATTCAGTTTATATAATTCTTATAAATATTAGACAATGTTACAATATTTATAATAATCTATTTGAAAACATTCAGTATTCCTCAAACATTTCGTTACGGTACGGGAAGTTCCAGCAATTTGCCTTAAGGCACGATGCCACCCACCCCACTAGTTACATTTTATTTCATACTTGACATGACATTTTATTACTAGCATTTGACACATTTTTATTAATTGATCTAATTTTTATAAATTGTAATTTTGTAATTACTATAAGGTAGAGCGGGCCCTAAAGATTTGCAGGTGAAAAGGTCCACCACCGATATCTCAAAAACCAGTAAAAATGAATTTTTTAACAACAGTATTTGCAAGTAGAGGGAAAATATGTATAACCAGCCATCACCTTGATTCTTACGACATTGCTATCGGGAGATAAACGGCAATGTTTAAAAATTCACAACAAAAATATTTTCTCTCTTTTTCAGTTTTTTTGGTTGTGAGCACTGTTACTTAGTTTACAAAACCTAAATTAGTTTTTAACTACCCGTTATTTAATTGTTTTATGAAATGTATTGTTACTGTTCAATTTAAGTTAGATACAACAGTTTTTTATATGACCTTGGTAAAAGCTTACATGTAGGTGGGGTAAAAAGGACCAACCTAACCGTTACCCTGGCAAAATGTAAACAATAAAAAAATAGTGAACAAAAAAGTAAATGAAGTTAAACATGTAATTTTGCAAGAGATAAATTGTATAAATAGTTATTCCAAATCTGCTGCTGTTTTTTCTGACAAAATACCAGATCAAGGTTATATACAGTGTTGTTTCAAATTTATATTTTGTATTAGTTGAATAATGTATTATTCAACAGACTTCAAATAATGCATTATTATAAATAATGTAGCTGTTATTTTGTAAAATCCCTCTAAAAACTAATAATCAGACTTATTAGTCTCTTGGCCATCCCAATTTATCCCGTCTACGGGACAAAAAGAAGCAGGTGACAAATTTTTGAAAAACTGCAAATAACACATATCCAGAATGATAAATCAGCTGGGAGTTTTACTGAACATAGTCAGATAGTCATTTGTTTCATATATGGTATTTATTGTCAATAATTGGTAAGGTAACCACAATATAATTGCTAACAATCGAAGTGGACCTTTGTGCCCTGCCCTACCCTAAATATAAAAACAGATATTGTAGAACTAATTCGGTGATATTCTTACGAGGGTTACAAGGCATTGCGACGTCAAGTCAAATATAATTTTTAATTTAATTTAATTTTTTTAAACCTATTCCTTTGTATATATATATATATATGATAAAAATTGTTTCTTGGGCATCCATCCAGTAATTAAAACAATATAAAAAAAATATAAATTAATAATAAATAAACAATATAAAAAATAATAAAAATATTTTTTTATATTGTTTTAATTTGTAACCCTGATATATTTATTTGTAGCACTGAAGATGGGTCAAATCTGGACCCGAAACGTATGTTCTCTTAATTAAAACATTTTGCATTAAAACTGTTTTTTTAATTATTGGATGGATGCCCAAGAAACAATTTTTATCATATTATTTCACCATCTGAAGAAAAACCTCTCGCTTTATATATATATATATATAGAACATTTTTTTATATTTTTAAATGCGTAAGCGCGCTTATTTACATCTTTTAAAATTAAAACCCGTCTTTTATATGGTCTTGTTTGAATTTGATTGGAATTTGTTACGCAAAAAGTCTCGTGTTAAATAAATGGGAAAAAATCATATGTTTAGTTGTTCTGTGAAGGCGATCTATTCATAAAATCTGGTTATTATTTATTCATGTGATTAATGTATGCGACTTGCTGCATTTTAATTAGAAGCGCTTCAAAGCTAGAGATTGACGCTGTGATATCGCCTAGTAAAACTAGAAATTTAGTGAATGAATTTTGTGATAATTTTTGAATAGAGTATTTAAAATAATGACTAACTTCAGAGTACTATTTGTGATTTTATTAGTACAAGGATTAGAATTCTCCTTAGGTATGTATAAATTTTTCTGTTATTACTAACTTACAATTAGTAATATTTTGTTATTACTAACTTACAAATTATGCAAATATTTGTTTGAAAGATTTTAGTAGATAACCTTTTATGCATAATATTTTCTCTGAGATTACACCGTTTAAAATAATATATATTGAATTACTAATGATTTATTATATATATATATATATATATATGTATATAATATATATATATATATATATATATATATATATGTATATATATGTATATATATATATATATATATATATATATATATATATATATATATGTGTGTGTGCGTATAGAGGGTGCGCCAATTATATGTGGTCAAAGGAAATGTTGAGTAACTTGAAAAATTTTCAATAAATTTTGATAATTTCTTTTATTATCAAATTAAGAAAAAATAGTAAAGCTTTAAATTTGATAATGAATAAAAGTTTATTAAAATTAATTAAAAATTGTTCAAGTTATTCAACATTTCCACATATAAATATATTTAAGTATATATATTTCTATAAGTATTTATATAAGTATATATATTTATATAAATTCAAATTATTATAAGATAAAAAAAAACAAAAATTTGAAAACATTGTAAAAAAATTGAATAATTTGTAATGAGTTTTGTACTTGATCATTATTGATGAATAGTGAAGATAAATAAAATGATATAAATTTAAATTATTATAAAAAAGAAAGCTTAGATATTTGATGATATTTTCAAAGAGTTGCACAATTTCCAATTTCATTATAATTTTAAATTTTATATATAGTTTTAGAACTGACACAGAAAGATTCAATTGCCTCTGATTTGAGAATTATGGGTTTTAAAAATATTATTTCTATGTTTGTTATTACCTGCAAAATTAATGCAATTAACATTTAATATTTGCAAATTATTTACTTTAATACCTACTTTCAAGACATAGGTACTTTCAAACATATACGTGATTTTTATATTTAAAGTATGAAATCTTTCAATTAGTTTTATCGCTGATTTGACATTAATCATTATATTTATTTATTTATTTATTAATGAAGTCATTAGAACAAAAGAATCAAATTTGGACCCAAAATAGTTTTAAAAGTATCTAAATATTACTCACACTTTCTGATGATCTGATAATAAAAAGTAGAGCTTTCTGTTGCTATCAACAAATTCCAACTTTAATAATTTTGAAGGTAATTTGTTAGCAACTGGAATTATATGAGTAAAGTACGAGAACACTACGTTTTTTACACATTTTTACTATATTTTATACTATTCTAATAATATCCTATACAATCCAATTTACTTCAAAACTGATTTTTTCTTTTTTATCTTCTAACATTACTTTTTTAACTCCTAATTCTATTCTGTCTCAAATCAACAATTCGAATTCTATTTCAATCCAACAATACAAATGGTAATTATATGTCAGTGCCAGGACTCGAACCGAGTGTCTTTGACGTGTGAGTCGGGCACACTACTGACTGAGCTATTGCCGAATATTGCATAATTTCCACAAGTTGACTTAGTTATTTAGAAGTTCTAGAACGAGAAGATCCAATTTTTCCAAATTTCAATTTCAATCATGTTGATATTATTTTATTTTTAGCAACTAATTGCACATTGCCTAATGGTGAAGAAGGCGAATGCATAATTTCTACAAGTTGTCCTGGTTATTCAGAAATTCTAGAACGAGAAAATCTAACTACTAATGAACTAAATTTTCTTCGATTAGTCCAATGTGGTTATGAATTCGAAGAACCTGCTGTTTGCTGTTCTTTATCGGGGAAATACAAGTAAATAATAAAATATAACAATACATAATTATATATATGTAGGTAAATTAAATTACAATTCAAAGTCATTAAAGATAGTCAATAAGAATAAATATATCTTATTAGACTAAATACTGTTTTTTCAAGGCTTTGGGGAATTTTTCTCCAATAAGATACTCCAATCATATTTTTAGGTTTTGTTATTTAAATAAGATGGCCAATTTCTTGAAAGGTTAGGCCCAATAAAAATTATAAAACATTTTATTCAATTTTTTTTTCAGTGATACTAATATATCCATCAACACTACCAGTTCTTCAAAAAGAGATCCTTATGTAGATTTGGAACTTTCTGATAGAATTCAATCTGGTTTTTCTGCTCTGCCA
Source organism: Ctenocephalides felis (assembly GCF_003426905.1). Classification (NCBI taxonomy): domain Eukaryota; kingdom Metazoa; phylum Arthropoda; class Insecta; order Siphonaptera; family Pulicidae; genus Ctenocephalides; species Ctenocephalides felis. The sequence continues at coordinate 18,265,787 of NW_020539725.1, forward strand.
TCCTTTAGTGATTGTGGAATACAATATTATCAGCCTGATAGAATTATTGGTGGTGGAATTGTTACCAGTTTTGATGAATTTCCATGGATGGCTTTGCTGCAATATTCTAAGAGTATGTATTATTATAAGTGATATTGGATAATACACTCTTTAAAGAAAATATTGAAGCCTCTGATCAAGATCAAATGACTAACGATCAATTATTTTAATCTACCAAGGCCCTGAGGAATTCATGAATTACAACTAATTATTTCCACCTATTAATATCCTAAAAAAAATATAATTGATTTTCACTACTGAACTAAATAAGCAACTTCCACTATTGAAGTGAAATTCTTGAATTTGTTTTTATTCCTGAAAAAAAAAATGCCTAATTTTTCTTTGGTTATAAATATTGCTAGTAGTTATAATATTTATTACAAGTTGATTTTTCAATTTTTAGAAGGTGCTTTATGCGGTGGTGTTTTAATTGGCAAGAAACACGTTTTGACTGCAGCTCATTGTGTTACTGAACCATTACTATCAGTTTTAGGAACTTTGTAAGTGTTTCATATACTTAAATAAATATTGTTCTAAGTTTAAGAAAATCAAAGTTGATGAAAATACCGCAGAAAAGCTCATTATTATTGAGATGCAGTATTATCGAGAAATCTTTCTCAAACGAACACTGCGTACCTGTAAATTATTTCACCATTTTTTAAATATTATTAACCTTGTTCAGCTAATCAATAATTTTATTAGTTTTCTTTAGTTGGTAAGCATTGTTTAAACATACACGTTAAAATACATAATTCATATTACTATTGATATTTTAGAACCCATGTCCGATTAGGAGAGTACGACATTACAACTGATCAAGATTGTGACTCTTTTACCCAAGAATGTGCAGACCTTCCTCAAGATTTAAAAGTAGAAAAGGTCTTTGTGCATCCTGAATTTAACTCTGCAATGAAAAATCAACATCATGACATAGCTGTAATCAAATTAACACAGGAAGCACGTTATAATTGTAAATATTTTATGACAAAACAATTCAACAAAAATTAATAATACATATTAAATTTGCTTTGGCTTGTAGATTTTGTGCAGCCTATTTGTCTACCTGTTCCTGATCATCGGGATCTAGATAAAATGGAAGGACGAAGCTTATTTGTATCTGGTTGGGGTTTAACTGAAAAAAGTTAGTAAATTTTTAAATGATGTTTGTAACTAGATGCTATTAATTTATTTGTTAAATTTTTAATTTGTAGGTATACCGAGTCCTATAAAAATGAAACTCAAAGTTCCAGTGGTATCACCGAATGCTTGCGGCATGCAATATAAGAACTTCAAAATTCAGGTGCAAATTTTACTTTTTAATCGAATTAGATACTCAATACACCATTTAAAGTTAATAAGAAATCTTTAAACTAATCATTTTATCTATATCTTTCGATTATTAACTATTTATCAATTTATTGTTTATTCATCAATTATTTAATTCCTTTAGCAGATAACTGTTTCTGATAATATCAAATGATCTACATGTATTTAGAATTAAATGAGTATGAAGCATATGCAAGAAACATTAATATTGATATCTGAGAACTACAATTATTTGTCTGTTTCAATGCTCATGTTATGTTTTATATGATTTGAGAGAATTTAGTGAAATTTGCTTCTTTATTTTATTTTAAACAAAATTATTAAAAAACCGATTGCATTACTACAGGAAAGCCAAAGGTGCTTAAACAGTTATTCTTAAAGTTCAAAAAATTTAAATCTTCTCATAATTTCGATGGGGATTTTCTTTAGGGATTCTCGACGGTTCAAGAAAATATTATTAAATTCGTTTGTCTCTAATTACTCGTTTATTGTCTCTAATTACACTTTCTATATATCACTATTTATCTCTCACAATATATAAACTACTCACACAATATGCATTATTCTTTTGTGATTTTATTCATATGTTATGCTTTTTACGTCAACAATATATAACATAAATCTAATGGGTACATTATCCAAAAACAGTTCTGTATGAGTACACCACATTTTCTACATTGTTTATAAATCATTTATACTTTACTTCTTACTATACTATAAATATAAATTTCTACTTTGTGAGCCTAATTTTCCTATTCTTTTTATTTTTTTTTATCAACTATTTTCTTTTTTCGTCAGTTTTTTTATTATTTCTTCGATGTCGTTTTGCAGAAGCCAATGACCCAATTATGACCTAATTTATTTTCTACTGATAATAATATTCATTATATATCTAGCATAAATGGAAAGTAATATAATAGTTTATTTATAAAATAAATACATGTATCTATTATATAATTATTTTCCAGTTGACCCCCAACCAAATATGTGCCGGTGGTGAGGTGCGTAAAGGAACCACTTCTGGTGACAGTGGTGGACCCTTGATGGCATATGATAAATATGCAGACCAATGGTTTTGTGTGGGAGTTGTTTCTTTAGGACTTAAAAAAATTGGCAATGTAGGTATTCCAGGTGTTTATACGAAGGTGTACGATTATCTAGATTGGATTAGAGAATCCGCTAATAAGTGATAACTGATAGTGATCTACTTAAGTAAGTGGCGCATTTAAATTAAATCAGGTAATTAGAGTGATTAAGTTAAATATGAATTGAGTTTAAAATTATTATTGAATGTTATTTAATTATATGTAGTTATTTAATAAAACATATTTATTATGAATTCAACTTGAGCAAAGTTTATAATATGTAGACGCATGACGCTTAGCAAGTCGTAGGAGCTATTGCCATAGAAAAGAATTAAAAATTGAAATATATCTATTTATTTTTACATGTATATATGCAAATATTACAATTTTCCACTTTAAAAAGACATTCAATTTCTACTAACAATTTGTGGAACGTATGGGTTGTTGGTGAAGGCTTTGACGGTATTGTAGAATAAATCTAAAATCTCTGATGAGTAGTAGGTACATAGAATCTGCATACAATATTTTTACATTCTTCGTAGACCTAAATCATATACACATATTTGTTTGCTAAGTTTTGGGTTTAGATAGAAACATTGTAATTGAAATAATTAATTATCTTATATTCGTTAATTTAGCTAATTTAGTTCGAACTGATTGTATTGAGTATCGAAATGATTGTATTGAGTCTTTGCGGTAAACTGTTTCACCCAGGCGTATAATGCTGCATAATATTAATTTATTGCTTCAATTGTTTTTTAATAATTCATATATATGCGCTGCCTTGTTTCGACAGAGTCGAGCTTCCGCTCTGGACAACCTGATATCGTGCAGTAGCGATGTCAATTTTTACTTGGAAATATAGATCAGAAATATGTTTCCAATTGAAAATAGTTAGAGTTTGATGGCGTCCATTAATCACATAATCGATTTTTTGAGGATTTTTGGATCCCCCTTTCTCCTTGGTGATACGTAGTAATATTCAAAATTACTCCCCCTCCCTCACCAAACATTACGTGTATTTCTAGTTACGAAAAAAAATTATGATTTTTATTTTTTTAAATTTTCAAAATTAATTTTGATTTTTTTTAATGTTTGAATCTTTTTTAAATAATTCAGGTAAAAAATAAAAACACGTAATATCTTAATATACCCTTCTTAACCCCAAGTGATCTTTCGCAATTTTTTGTTTTTTATTGGACGCCCTCTCACGGATCTGCACTAGGTTAACTATTATATGTGGGCTTATAAAAGGGACCAAAATTTTACCTAAAAAATTGAGGAGTAATAAACAACTAACACATGTTCTATTGATATTTGAACTCTAAAATATTCCAAAGAGTAGAATACAATTTATTTTTAAATTAGTAAAATCTCTATTAAAGAAAGTTGTAATATTATGTACCGAAATGTGATGTTACTTTTTTTTTATTAATGGCATTGCTGTTCAAACTCTCATTGTTATTATGATTGCAAAACGTTTTTCGGTTATTTTGGGTAAAAGAATATATTCATTCTTTTTCTTTAGTTGTTTTCTATTTCAAATTATTTGATGAGACGTTTGCTTTTTTCTCAACTCTTCAGGCGCAATTTTTCTAATTAATAATATTATTTACATTGCTTGAGGTTATCTCCAAGACCATCTCAGTAGTAAATTTATAATAATATGCAAACACCATTTATATTTTTAAGCAGCAATTTTATAATCTATCAAATATTTATTACGTAATTACTGTTTGTATAATGTTGCATAAATATTGGATTTTCTATCGATTACTGAACCATTCTATAAACTTAATTATGATGAACGCTATTAACATATTATAAAAATACCATTTTTTTAATTGATATGATTTTTTATATATACGTAATCCAATTTTGCAGATGGGTATTTCCAAGTGTAAAATATTTTTCTGAACCAAGTGTTAGAACACGCATAATTTGTTATTTTAATTTAGTTTGATGTGTTAATCTACGTCGAGAACATAACATTAAATCGATTTTAATTTTATATTAATATTCATGATAGTTACACATGTGTGATAAATTTAAATTTATTAGAAGAAAGCGAAATTCCTTAACGACCAATTATGTCTAAATATAGTGACAATAGATAAGAATAGATATCAAAAGGTTATATTAAAATTATATGTAAAATTAAGTAAATGATCAACATATCTTGTTAGCATTATGATAAAGTAAAATATATAATCAAACTAGGTGTAAGTGGCATTTTGTCTTAAGGCAAGTTGAACGAACTTCCTTATATTTGTAAAAATAATCGATTTAATCAACAAAAATCTGATTTTCATGTGATCTACCTGTCTAACAGTATAGTTGTTTAATTCTCCAACTGTCTACCTGCCCAGTGACTGTATGTCTAAGTATTATCATCCTGTTTAAGTTTCAACTTGTCTAATTTGTGCTGGCCCACCTCTCCACTTGTTTACCTGCCAACTTCTCTACCTATATACCTGTCTTCCTGCTTACAAGAGGCCTTGGCTACCACTATCTGCTTACTAGTTGACCTAGTCTATCTGTCTATCTTCCTACTGGTCTACTTGTCTACCTGTCTACCTGTCTACCTGCATCTGCGTCAATAGTTCAACATGTATATAAATCAATAATATTGATCTGAAATGATCAAATATATCTCCCTAATGGCAGGACCTGTCTTTGCAAAGAAGATTCTTTGAAGTCGTGGATGCAAAAATTGTAACCATACAAAACACATATGTTTAAGTTTTGGACACACAAACAAATACACATACATCCACGTTTTCAAAAGAATGCCATAATCTTCAAAATCTTTTGAAATGTAAAAATATGCAAAAAAAATTATTTTTGATTTTTTACGATTATTATAGCTTCTTTGTGGAACAATAAACTTATTAGATCTTTTATTAAAACTCTTCTGTAAAATAAGTGCATCTGCAATAATCAAAATGAGGATGAGAAAATGTAATTGATTTATCAAAATGTTTTAAAAATTAATGAATATGTTTATATATAATGGTTTTGATTAAAATCGCTCATTACCCTTGAAATAAAAGACCTTTATTTAAGGCAAATCGCGCCTTATGTAGTTTTCTATATTATACAGGGATATACTTGACATAATTAACCTTTAGATAAAACAACGTATTTACTGTTAATCAAACAGAAAAGTCATAATTACAATGAAATTTTATACAAAAAATGATAAAGTTTATTTAATTGGGTTGATTCTCCAGCCTCATTTATGATAATTTATCACATAAAATGATTGACCAATACTCTTATTTTTCTTTTTTGTGATATTATGTGACAAATATAACATACACAATTAAATTTATATAGTTTGGGATAAAATAGCAATTAATTAATAATAAAAGTGGCTAAATTTTTATGATAATAAGTTTATTTAATAAAAAAATTGCTTTAAAAGTGTACCAATTTCATGAAAATGCTCCTTGGGAGCATCCAAGAGAATGCCATGATTGCCATGCCAAAATTTATGAAATATTCATTTATTTGTACTCTGAAAATAAAGATTAAATATTAGGTAACCATTTTGCTTCAATGAGATAAAATTGATAATAAAACATATAATTTCTAACAGTCTATAAATTTTGACAATCGATGCACGCGTGCGGTAACAAACTGGAAGAACAACTTTTATCCCAATATTTTATTTGCACTTGCAGTCCAGTGACGTACATTTTTTTTAAATCTATAAAATTAAATACATATATATATATATATATATATATATCTAAGTATTAGAAATTCCATTCCTTAAATATAATTTTTAATTAAATTTAAATAAAATTACCAAATGAGTTTTAAAAAAAAGCCTCATTAATTATTATTTTTTATCTAATAATAATTCAAACTGCCTTTTGATAATTTGAAAATTAAATTGCTAATTTATATGTAGTTTTAACCAGTGTTAGGTTTGAAAACATATTAAATTTATTTTACTTCTCAAGTTCATAATATGATTTGCAAGTTATGTATTAATAGCATAGAACCACTTTAATTAATGCTAAAGAAATTTTGCATATTACATTTAAATATCAAATTTTGTTTATAATTAATAGAAATTTAAATGCATTTGAGTTTAAGTACGTATTTTTACATATATGTGCAATCAGGTTTTGATAACTTGAATTGAACTATGGTAATTATAGTATGATATCTATGCACGTATCAATTTAGAATTTTAATAACATTGCATGTGTTAAAAATATTATTGAATAACACTAATATAAAAGAGGCAAGAATTATTTTGTTGTTGATGTTTTTATAAGATGGCTTGGTTTAGATTAAAATTATTACAAGTCATTTTGTTTACAATTATGTAACTTCTTCTAAATTATAAATAACTAGAAAAATTAAATACTTTCGATAAACTGAATCATTTATAGTCAATATTTAAAATGAATTAATTTAGCAAATTTATAGACCAAAACTAGCAAACGCTATTTGCATTCGAAGAATAATTGGATTAATAGACTATTTAACACCATGAGTAAGTACTGAAACTTAAACATTAGATTTAGAATATAATTGTTGATTACATATTATGGCTAATTAAAGAAATCCTTGACTATGTCATTTGTCATCACAGCAAAGACATAGAGGCCGATTCTGCCGTAAAATGGACCAATTTTACGTAGGGGCTATGTTTCGTAGTGCATTTCATACAAAATGGTACTAATGGTTATTTTTCACTAAATACTGGCAAAATGCTATGCATTTGCTGTGCCGTCAGGCGTTTCACACCTAAAATGCAACTTAACTCATATGTTATTATATTGCATCAGATAGATGTAATTATGATAACATAGTTCTTTTCGACATTTGTGCGTTTTGCAGGTCTATCTGAAACCACATGGCATTTTGACAGTATTTAGTACTATTTTGTATGAGAGGCGCTACGTAACATAGCCTTGCCATAACCATGATCTATTTTACCGTAGACTCGGCACAATAGATTTTTAATAATTTGTGACTACTAACTCACGCGATTTTTCAATAAAAAATACCGATAACATAAAAATACTATTTTATTTGAGAATTCACCCAAAGAGTGTACTTAAAACCAAAGCAGAAAGAAACCTAGTCATTTGATGGGCTTGCGATAGAAATAATCGAAAAGTATTAGTAGCACGGATAAGATTGCTAACAATTAGGAATGATATGAGGCATTATATTACAAAGTCTGGTCTCGCCCGTAGGTAAGCGGTTAAGGGCGGAGGGACTTGTTTCAGAGGTCCCGGGTTCAAAACCCACTTCGAGCAGCCTGTTGTCAGGCAACAGTGACAACGATTTTCACTTGGAAATATAAATAGCAATATGTTTCCAAGTGAAAATAGCCCTCACCCGGCACTGTTGCACCATACGTGCCATATTACAGAGATTGTAATAAAAATTTATCATACAGAGATGTGACAACTGTTTAGGTTGCCATCTGTAATAAAACAAACGTAGTTTGTAGGATATTAATCACAACAGCTCATAGAACCCATAAGTACTGATCGCTGATCAAATAAAATTATAAAAAAAAAATTACAAATTCTATCATAATATTAACCCCCAAAGAACATAAACATCAAATGATAGTATTACCATGAGTGATAACAAATTATTGCAATGCGCGAAGTCAAGCTAATGTTAGTTTTGATGTTTGTGCCATCTGGAGGTTAGTATTTAGAAGTTAATATAGTGCAAATCGCTTCATTGAGCAGTAGACGCAGTAGATGCTTCGAACTACCAACTTATTTGATTTCTCAATAAAAAAGACTGATGACATAAAATTACTATTTTATCAGAGAAGCGTACTAAAAATCAAAGCAGGAAACACCTAGGTATCTCATTGGTTATAAGGAATTTCCAACAGTTCACCTTTTCCTCAACTTTGAGAACGAGCCAGTCGAAAAATATTAGTAGCATGGACAAGTTTGCTAGCAATTATCATTATTATGTGGCATTATACATATTACAAAAACTATCTTGATCAATTATAAAATCTACGTCAATGCCATCGGTTTACACAACAAAACGAATGTTCGCAGTTTCCAATGCCGGCACATTGTAACAAACATAACCTCTGTGTGAAGCACATACGGAGGTATCGCTTATTGCACGCCGAGTAAGTAGTCGTCAGACTGTTTTGCGATATGAGGAGACAAATACCTCGTTCTTGGACATTAAGTAGTATCCAAAATACAGTTATATTATAAATTTTATTCAGTGACAACATTAGTGTGTAAATTGAGTGTGTACAAAGTATTGGAAATTATAATTTCTATTCTATCCTCAGTGCAATGTCTATAGTGTTATATGGTTTGGTTTCTTTGTGCGCATATGTTGCTTCAGTCACAGGTAAGTACTGGCTATTTAATGTCAGGGCAATTATCGTGATTTGCACGTGTCTTACTTTATGATTAATTTAAATAAAATTTAAAAATATTTTTTTATATACGGATATGGTAATACATTGCCAATATTTGTGTGAATCCATTTTCTTTCCTTATATATGTTAGAGATGTTAATTTTGATGTTTAGGTATGTGAATGAGTTTTTCTAAGACCATATATCAACTAAAAAGCAAAGATTTATTAATTATTCTTTAATTTTCTAACATCATTATTGGATATTAGACTTGGTGTCTTACATCATTGGATATTAGACTTGGTGTCTTACATCAATAATTGTGTACAAAGCACAATAAAACTAGTGATGTATGGCATCGTGCCTTGAGGCAAATTGCTAGAACTTCCCGCACCGTAATAAAATACGAGGAATATTCAATGTTTTCAAATAGATTATTATAAATGCTGTAACAGATATGTTTACAGAAAAGTAAATAAACAAAATTTAATCAATCGGATTTAAAATGAAGGACTTTGTCTAATATTTATAAGAAATATATAAACTGAATTGAAAAGTTAAAATTATTTATTTTAAGGATCTAAGTGAGCTTTAGAATTAGAATTAAAATACAAATTATTTTTGACATTCAAAACGTCTCGAAACGTTTGTGAAAATTATTATTTATTAAATTAGTGCAAAAAAAAAGTTGTTTGATCATATTTCCAAATTAATATCTATTATCCACTCAGAATACATTCGACATATATATATATATATATATATTTAAATGTTTTCCCAAAAGCAATCGTTTCGTCAACATAAGCTGAAAGTTTTTGGAATCATTCAAATCGGATGTTTAGTTCTCTCAACTGCCATTTTTTGCATATATAGCTTGGTATTTCTGAATCGTCTGGACCTGCCTTTTCCCAAAACTAATCATGACTTCTCCCCGTCATTACGAATTGAATATATTTTTGTTCATTCAAATCCAATGCTTGGTTCTCTCAAAATCTTGATTTCTATTTTCTGCAAACTTTGCAGAAATCTCTGCGAAATGGCTGGACTTGCCTTTGCCAAAAACTAATCAGCACATCTCCCTATCAATAGGAATCGAATGTTTTTTGAACTATTCAAATCGCCGTTTATTCGTGCGCCCGAAAACGTGAACAAAAAATTGTATCCATACATACATACACATACACATCGATTTTTTCTGAGGTTCTGAAAATGCTCAGAAACCTTCAAAACGTGAAGAAATGCAAAAATTTTCAGTTTCCAATTTTGGACGATTACAATAACATACTCTGCTGGAAGTTAAAAAATAAATTTCATCAAACAAAAAAATCTTCATTAATGACAAGCAAGTGTATAAATTTTAGTGCTAACTTATGTGTTTTGTGCACATTTATTGAATTGACACCAAGTCAATTATTCACTGAAGATGACATAAAATTTTATTTCGAAACGTACAAACCTAGTAATATTTTTTATATTTATATAGATATTTATTTAATTTATAAATATGGTAATGATTTGAATTATCATATGAAAGAGATCAGATGTATTAGAAAGACGTTTATAAATCTAAAATTGCAGATTATATATTAATAATCAAGATTCGATACTATTTTCTAGGTCAATATTATTTTTCACACATTAATACTTTTAATTACTTCTAATTTCTATGATTTTCTTTCAAAACATATTTTTTACTACCAAATATTTTCATAAATTCTGCTATAAAATATAATCACTAAATTATTTTATTTTTTTCAACATATAATTAAAATACTTAGAATTATTTATTTGTATATCAAAGACAAATGATAAATAGAATTTATTAATAGATCTCACGTTCGATCAATTAATTGTTTTAATATAAACACAAAGAATTACATGAGACGAGTCGCTTCAGTTCACCAGAAATTAATACATTTCTTAGTATTTTCGTATTGTAAACAAATTATTGATAACTTATGCAAATGACATGTACTTTGCTTTAATTGCCATATTTTTCATTATTACGTTTGATAGTAAAAAATTAATCACAACATTGGTTTGATTACAACTTACTATTTATAAATTCAGATTTGGAACATATTATCAAGTATCAAAAATGTTAATGTTTGTTTTATATTAAAAACTGATATATATATATATATATATATATATATATATCCTTATATATTTATATATACTAGATGTACCCGATTATGTGTTGCTATAATAAGTTTACATGTAGGACGTAGGTGTACAATTTCTTAAGTATGTGTTATTTATGAAGTTCATTGATATTTGCAAACAATATTTGATTTTTAAGTCAACGACTTTAATAATGTAAATATTAACAAAAAATTGTAGAATTTATCATAATTACCATGTATCTGCCTATGGCCAAGTATTATTATTATTATAAATGAATCGATTTTGTTTTTTGTCCAAATTCGTAATGTTTTTCCTCTAATAGTGCAGATAATTAATTACTCCTAATCGGGTAAAAACCTGTATATAATTACTAAACAATATAAAAAATAATTAATGTATTTTGAACTTGACCGAATCAAAGACCTAAACTTAAAGTAAGGTGTTCATTATCTTACGGAATTTCCAAGAACGATATCATTTGGTTTTCTAGCATAATTTGCAATTTAAATAATTTAAAAGGCAAAACGCTATAGATATTTCAAATGTAAATTGTGTAAATATGATATACTAATTATATAGTATAATCGAAGAATGAATGTAGACTTGAAAAATCATTTGTAACGCTCTTTGTGATATTTAAATTATTATGAAAAACTACTGGGTTGTTAAAATGAACTGGCATTTACAATTTATTATTATGTAATACTCTATTTTAATAAGAAAAACATTAACTATAATTGATAATAATAAAGTTTATGAATTAGCAATAGATATATTGTTTCTAAAAATCTAAAAAGATTGGTACAATTTTGTATTAGAAGTGCATTAGCAACTATTTCAAAAAAAATCCTTTAAATTTCATTTATGATTCACGCGAACAATAATTATTCACATTTGTTAATTGAATCATTAATGAAAAAAATGTGCGCAGTTATACAATGTGTTGTTGTTTAAATAATTACAGTTGATGTCATTATATAAGCAATTTATTTTTTCTTTATGTTTCCTGATGAATTAGTATCTTATCAAAATATCTTTTTGTGTGAAGGACGTTGTATTATTACTCATAATTGTATATTTTAAACACAATAATATTTTTTGTCAAATTTAAAATAAAGTCTTTGATTTTTTCTCAAGTATTAAATACCAACAAAATTAGTTACGAGAGATTTCTGAACATTTTAGCATACCTTAGAAAAAATGTGTGTATGTGTGTGTGTGCTCGGATACAAATTTTCGTCAACAATTTCGGGAATACGGTTCAATCGATTTGAATGATTCAAAAAACATTCGATTCTCATTGATAAGTGGACGTGCTGATTAGTTTTTAGAGAATAGGTCCAGCCGTTTCGAATATTGAATCTCGCTAATCCGACTCATTTGTAGTCTGACACCTCTCATAATCTGACACTCCCAGCGATTGAAGCAATTGACAATTTTTTGGGAATATATTGAAGATTTTTTCGATATTCCCAATATTTTGTGACTTTTCACTATAATCCAGTAATCCAAACATTCCACTTATCCGACACCCCCTGGTTTTAAATAGCGTCGGATTAGCGAGATATTATTGTTTATGTATATGTAAGAGAACGATAAACGTATTTATCCATTTATCAATAATTAAATCAAACTATATATATTCAGGCAACGACTCATAAAAGATTGCGTTTAAGGGAATATCATCGCTTCTTTTCTTAAATTTCAACATTACTGATATTAAAAGAAGCTTATGTAAAAGCGACGTGTAATCAACATATTTTTTTTTCTAATTTTTTGCAAAATTAAAAAATGTGAGAAAACGAATACATATAAAATGTGCTAATGAAAATTGTGTCCTGACTAAATTCGCCAATCCTAAATTTAATCACATATTGTTTCATGTGTTTTATTCTTCTCTATTTTTTAAACTGATCAGTTTTCTATTGGAATTAAAAGAAGCTTACGAAAAAGCGACGTATAATTAACATAAATTATTAACTTCCCGAAGGAGAAATTTATGTTTTCATAAAAAAACCCGACTCGCCAATTTTATGTTTTATCGACGTTTCAAGCCATTCTGAATCGAATGAGACCAAAATTGGAAAAAGTATGTGTGTGTGAACAGATTTTTATAGACTTGTAGATCATACAAAAATATTACGGCCCTACGACAAGTCGTTTAATTTTAAAAATTCTTCAAAGTTTGCAAAAACTAATATCGTTTTTTGGCAAAGTTATCAAAAATTAGACCTTTGATCGACGTTTTCTCAAAAACGCCTGGAACGATTTCAGAAATTTAAAAGCCATTTGATGTATCTCGATGAGGACTATAGTTTGTCAGTTTTGTGAGACGATCTGTCGAGCCGTTTCTTTTTAATTTCAAAAAAAGTGTTAAACTTTTCGACCACATTTAAGCTCAAACTACCGAATCGATTTTAAAAAAATCAAGAACTGTTCGAAATATATTAGTTGGGAATGATACTGATTAGTTAGGTGAAAATCTACTGATTAGTTTTAGGTGAAAATCTACCGAGCCGTTTTCTGGTAATTAACTGTTGAAAAAAAAAATTAAGCCGATTTTTATGGAACTTTTTTGGCAATATATATCATTGTCTTATAGAACTTACTGAAATATTACGGCCTTACGACAAGTAGTTCAATTTTAAAAAATCATCAAAGTTAGAGAAAATGAGTAGTTCTTTTGACATTTGTTAAAATTAAAATTAAACGATTTACTGGGTTTAACGATAGAGGACTTGGTCTCAATGCACATACTAAACTATTAAAGTCCTACGAAAACTGGTTCAATTATAAAAATAATTGATTTTTGAAAACTTGCTTTTAAAAAATACTCCGAGTTAACGTGTTCGTATTCAATTATATGTAATAAATCCACTCGTAATACTTTTAATCACTCATAAATTAATTTATTTTTTTATTAAGTCGATTATTTACACATATCGGAAATTTCATGTAACTTGCCTCAAGGCAAAATACCAATAACAACTAGTTTATTTCTAATTTTTAGCAAAATTAAAAAATAAGTAGGAAATGAATACATAGAAATTACAATGAAAAATTATGGCCTGACTAAATTTGCAATTCATAAATATAATCACATATTGTTTCATTCTTATCTATTATTCAAACTGATCAGTTTTCTATTTCCCATTCAGGTTCGGAAATAATATGCGACACACCAGGCGGCGAGGCTGGAAAATGTGTGACATCGTCGACTTGTCCTGGTTACCAGGAGGCCCTGCAGACTCGTCCGCTGACCGACGAGACGATCAACTTTCTTCGCCTAGCCCAGTGCGGATACGCGGCCAATGAGTCGATGGTTTGCTGCCCCAGTTCTGGACAATATAGGTTACTGTCACCTAACATACTCCTTTCCTTTTTATGCGATAATATATATTATAGATTTTGCCTTAGTTTAATAATTTTTTATGGTGTTTTCGATAGAATTGAATAGAAATTCAGTGCCAAGGTTAAAGTTTGTGGTTTCTGAATAATTTTAACCTTCTATGGGCCCGCATAACTTTTAGGTCATATTCCAAGTTTTTTGCTATTTTATCGAATAAATATGTCTTTTATCGTGAGATAACGTACAAATCTTAATTCTATAACGTAGTCAAGACAATTATTATTAACCAATTATCTATCAATATTTATGATCTTTGTTAGGATTTTAAACCTGAAATAACTCGATCGTCACGTAATTTATTAATTCGGTAATAAACAAAAATTGGTTCAAACAGAGTTTTTTGTTTTTCATTTGCTCAATACTCACTGATTTTTTGGTCCCATAAAATTTTTTGGTGTAAAACAAAAATTCGGTCAATGATGGTTAAGTGAATTTTTCACCATGATTGGGTGAAATGGATAAATATTTACAAAATATAATTGCGTTCATACATTTTGTTCAGTATTTGTATCACATTCCAGATTGGATGAATATTTGTAAAATAAATGGATTTAAACTAACATAACTATAATAATTAATTTCTCTAAGGAGAAGCTTATGTTTTCATAAAAAAACCGACTCGCTAATTTTATGTTTTCTCGACGTTTCAAACCATTCTTAATCGAATGAGACCAAATTTGGAAAAAGTATGTGTGTGTGTGCGTGTGTGTGAACAGATTTTTTGCCGTAAATCGACGTTTTCTCAAATATGGCTGGATCGATTTCAAAAATTTAAAAGCCATTCGATGTATCTCGATGAGGAGTAGAGTTTCTGAGTCTTGTGCGACGATCGGCCGGGCCGTTTTTTGTAAATCGCAGAAAAGTGAAAAAATTCACGTGTACGTTTTAGCCCGCAACTTTGTATTGGGAATTGAATTGGGAATCGTGCTGATTAGTTTTTAGTAAAGATCGGCCGGGCCGTTTTCTTGTAATGATTTATTTTCTGATTTTTTTTGACGGTATTTACCATAGTTTTAGAGCCATTTAATGTATCTCAATTTAATTTAAAAGCCATTTGATGTATCTCAATGAGGACTATAGTTTGTCAGTTTTGTGAGACGATCTGCCGAGCCGTTTCTTTGTAATTTGAAAAAAAGTATTAAACTTTACGTCCACATTTAAGCTCATACTACCAAATCGATTGTAAAAAATCAAAAACTGTTCGAAAGATATTAGTAGGGAATGATTAGTTTTAGATAAAAATCTACCGAGCCGTTTTCTTGTAATTAATTGTTGAAAACAAAATTTGAGCCGATTTTCATGGAACTTTTTTGGCGATATATATCATGGTCTTATAGAACTTACTGAAATATTTAGTAGTTTGATAGTAATTTGTGAAAATAGTAGTTTAATTTTTAAAATTCATCAACGTTTGAGAAAATCAGTAGTTTTCTTGACGTTTGTTAAAATTAAAATTAGACGAATTACTTGGTATAACGATAGAGTACTTGGTCTTAATTAACATACTAAACCATTAAAGTCCTACGAAAACTGGTTCAATTATAAAAATTATTGATTTGCGAAAATTTGCTTTCAGAAAATACTCCGAGTTAACGTGTTCGCTCGATTTCAATTATGTGTAATAAATCCACTCGGAATACATTTAATCACTTATAAATTAATTTATTCTTTATTAATTAAGTCGATTATTTACACATGTCGGGAAGTTCATGTAACTTGCCTCAAGGCAAAATACCAATACCAACTAGTATATACATGGAATCCTAAATTGTCTTAAATTTTAAAAAATTAAATGTAAGGCATATGTATATTTTTGATGTAGATTATTATTCGACATTTATATGTGCTTTGGCATTTGTAAACAATTCTGTATCTGAATAGTATAATGCCTAAGGCATTTAATCTAGTTGTGAAAGCTTAAATTAAACTTAAATTAATCGTTTAGTATGATGGAAAGAAATCATTATTAATTAGTACTAATTATTATTAGTGATGTGATTCAATACTGACTTCATCTGCCTCTTTTATTTATTTAAATTTATATTATTATTTATCAATATTACTTGATGCTAATAAATTAGCAGTTGTAATAATTATTGAAATTAAAAAAAAAAAAAAAAATCTGCCATTTTTAAAACAGCTACATTTTTATTAGGCTTGTAATTTAGTGAATACGTCGATAAAATGATAATAAAAACGTTGAAAATTGAAAGTGATATTTTGTCAATAATGAATTACATTATTTTGAAACACATTATTAAAAAATATAAGAGTGATGATGTATTACAAAAGAACAATTTCGGTTTGGTTTTGGAGAAGCTAAATCTCGGATTATTTCTGATTATTTTTTTTTCAAAACTAAACTATTTTGTAAATATTAAAAAAAATCTAAACCTTTGAAGCAATTTTTGTAAAAACTGATTTTTTTTAATAATAATCATAATAGTTGCTGTCAAAAATATAAAAACTATAGTATTCTCTAATTTACATATATTGTTATGGATAACAATTGATGAAATGATGATTAATATAACAAAATATTTTTTCGATTTTAATATAATATGTAGTATGAATATATACGCAAAGTAGTTATTGTGTTTCTTTATTTACTGATTATTTGTCTAACCTTTTGTTACATATGTTTTAATAATTATTTGTCGAAAATACTTTGAATGTTAATGTATTTAATAATTATTTTTAACTTCAAATTTTTAATGTTACTGTATTTATACTTTGAACAGGAATCTAACTTTATCTTTGACGGAAGAGCCAAAAAAGCGTCGAGTGAGGCCAGATAGAAACAATTCCAGTCCAGAAATTGGAGACAGATTTGGAGAATCAAATGTGTTACCATCAAAAGATATCTGCGGAAAACAATTTGCAAATAACAGAATTTTTGATGGTGAAATCACAGGAATCGACGAGTTTCCGTGGATGGCTTTGTTGGATTACAAAAACAGTGAGTGAATAAAACTATAATTATATTAAAACAAATCGTTGTTGATTTCATTTTTGGTATTAATCATAATTATAGTCTACAACATTTTAATCACATTTCAAGAATAAGATATATATAATATAAGAAATCTATACACTAACATTAGGCCCCATTAGAACTACCGAAAATGTTTTTATATTATTATGATTACAACTAATCCATTTCAGGATTTTGGGAATTAGTTCGTAGAAGGCGTTTCGAGTTGTGTACGTTATCACTATATCGCATGAGAAAAACTAATATATATTCTTTATAGACCATTACACCTAGAATTGTTATTAATATTATGTGTTTTGACATTGTTAACTATACATAAGCACGAATCGTTTTTTTCGGGTTGTAATTATTATGTTACAACGAAATCCGCCTATCTTTGATTATTGTGTCAGGAGTGTGCTCCTTTTTCTTTAATGGTTACTAATAGATAGATATTTATTAAAATGATTTTATATTAATAGCTTTGATTCGAATTCATATAATAATAACAATTTTGCAATAAACATTTGCAATTATTAAAAACAAATTTATTATAGCAGTCATGATTGGCTAGTTCATTAGAATACAAATCAAAATCTATTTGTAATAATATAATTATGATTTATAATTTAATTAAATGCATGTTGAATTTTAACTTAATGCATATTGAATAAAATTCAATCAAACTATAATAGAAGAAATAAAATTTGCTTGGACCCTTCCTTATCCAAAACTGTCATGTGTGAATTTAAATTTTCTCATTTGGAAATATTATGTAAATGTAAATATTATGTAAAATATTTAAACAAACCATTTTCAAGTATAAACTATAAATTATTATTTGATGTTTACTTATTTAATTTTTTTTTTTCAAATAATTATTAAAAGTCCAAGGGTAAAAAGGACCACCACCGGAATTTCAATAAGTGAAGTTAAGAATTTTTTAACAACAATATTTGAAAGTAAAGGGAAAAAATGTATAACCAGCCATCACTTTGTTCATGACAAATGTATTTTCTTCTGTTGGTATTTTTTTGGTTGTGAGCACTGTTGTTTAGTTTACGAGATCTCAATATAATTTTTATAAGTATATGTTATTTATTTGTTTCATAAACTATATTGTTAATTTTAAGTTAGATTCAGCAGTTTTTTATATAACCTGTATAAAAACTCACACATGAGAGGGGTAAAAAGGACCAACTTTAACTGGCAAATGTGTGAACATCAAAAAATAGTATATATAAAAGTAAATTAAGTTAAAAAAATCAACGTTTTATTTATTTATTATTAAATTAAAAGTTAAAATTTTTTGCAAGAAATTAGTTAAATAAATAGTTATTTAACTCTGCTGATAATTATTTCTAACGAAATATTCGATCAAGGTTATATACACTATTTGTTATTTCTGTGAAAAATGTACCCTCGAAATTTATATTTTACATTGGTTGAATAATGCAGCTATTATTTCGTAAAATTGCTTAAAAATTAAAAATACGACATTGGACTTTTATTCGCCTATGGGGTAAAAAAGTTTTGGAAAACAACAAAAAACACATTTTTACTATGATGGATTAGCTGGGATTTTTCACTGTACATAGTCAGATATGTTTGATATGTGTTATTTGTTGTGATTGGTTTTCACGACATAATTAAGGCATTTTATTCAGATTAGTACACAATATATTATCAGAACGAATAGAAATAGAATGAAATTTATTTACAAGTTCACTTGTCTCTTTATGAGTTCAATGAATTGTAATGCACAATATGTTTTTGTGTAAATATATTTTCATTACAATTTGTGTATTTCATTTTTAATTAGATTTCAAACAAGAAAGAAACTAAAATTTATCATAATATTACGATCTTGAGACTTAGTTTGTTTTGTGTCTCAAGATCGCAAACACTCATTTTTTTATTCCAGTGATATTTATTCATAAAGAACAAACTTCACTTCAAATAAATTACTTCTATTTTATATGTGTATATTTATACATATAATTCTTTGCACGCCAAAAAATGTGCATTTAATAAAATCATTTCATTCATTTATCACTTTATATACAGAAGTTTAGAATTTCTTAAATTAGAACGATTTTTCATTTGATCACTTTTTTCTTTCAATTGATACATTGTAATATAATTTCATTATGATACAATTCAAATCAAATCAAATCAAATTACTATATTTATTTGCTATTATTTACTATCTTATAAACTATTTATTTTATTCTTCCAGAAAATTATAAGGGCCTGGGTTTTTACTGTGGAGGTGTGCTGATTAGTCAGAGATATGTTCTTACTGCTGCCCATTGCATAGCTGGGGAAAGTTATTCCAAATTTGGTGGTTTGTGAGTAAATTTTCGTATTTCCAACTTATAAATTTCAATGATTATTTATATAATGCAGGCGACATAATTTATTTGTTTTGAATAACTTTTAATTTAAATAAAACATTTAAATTATCATTTTTTAAAGATTACGTTTTCGTCTGATTCCGATTTGTTGTTTCGATGCTTTGTCAACGTTCCAAGTCATTCTGAATTGTTTGGCACTAAAATTGAAAAAAAAGTGTGCATATGCGTATAAATATGCGAGTGAAAATTGACCTTTAGTAGAATTGTCTATTTAAAATTCTTTTGTGTAAAATGCCACAAAAGATGATTATATACTCATAACGGACTCAATGCAACTTACATTAAGGCAAATTGCAACTTAGCTTTTATTTATGGTGTATATTGAAATTGTAAATCAAAGTGACATAAATTTTAGCAATGCATAAAAAAATAGTGCCAATCAATATAGATATGTCGTTTAATACTCCAAATCTAATAAAATTAATCAAGATTTAACACAATATTACTTAAATTCTACAAAAATAATTGTAAATTTTTGTGAGACGCAAAATGTTCATTTAGTATCAATAAAAAAATATCAATATTAAAATAAGAGTTATTAATCGGTGTTTGGATTATAAAAATAAAGATTTTAACATCACCTTCTTGTAATAGAGTTGGTGTCCGACTAGGCGAGTATAATACTGAGAGTGAATCCGATTGCATCCAGGAATTAGATTTTTACGACTGCGCTGATCCACCTCAAGATTTTGGGGTTGAAAAAATCATCCCCCATGATGCTTACAGGCCCGACACATCCGATCAGCATAACGATATTGCTTTGCTAAGGTTGGATAGAAATGTAGTATTTAGTGGTGAGTGAAATTTTTCATCTTGTCAAAAAAAAAAAAAAAATTACGGAAGCATTATCTCTATATCATATACTATTGACCTACAATATGTTAACCTAAATGTCGCTAGAAATTAAAAAAATTGCTATCTAAAAATCATAAAATCAATTATTATAATAACATATTCATATAATAATATATCGCAGTCATAAAAACTATTGAGTTCTATTCAGAATACAATTTTCGTTTAATATTTACATGGATAAAATGTATTAAGTATATCTTAATTTCTATTACAGATTTTATTCAGCCACTTTGTTTACCTTTACCAGAGTATTTTCCTAAATTAAACTTGGAACCTGGACGACCATTTGTGGTGGCCGGTTGGGGAAGGACAGAATTAGGTAAGTTTTAAAATTAACAATTTTCCACATTACTAATACAAAACAATGAACTAACTTCAATAAACTATGTATAAAAATATAAAATATAAAAAGCCTTTAAAACTTACCGATATAATTTTATTAATATATGATTATAATAAAATAAACTAATTATACTAAATAATAATACAGCTTTAGATGTTTTAAAATATTATTATGAAGTTATTCTATTCTTAATATATTTTCAATACCAAAATTTTATTTTTTTAGAACATATAGTAAAGAATGCTATAATTCTGAATTAAATAAAGCTAGTGTCGTATGATCAATAAAATCAAATCGATGAATTATTTATTGTTTCAAATTATTGAAATAGTTTAGCGGTTTAAAATGGTTTATTAATAGCGTAGATAAAAGTATAAACTACAATTAGAAAATGTAATCAAAAGATGTTTACTATTATAAAATTAATATAAAATATTATACAAATAATACAAAATATTATATAAATATTATTTATTTCTATATCTAGGAATTCCAAGTCCAGTAAAACTGAAGTTGAAGGTACCACTTGTGAAAAATGAAGATTGTATGCAACCATACAGTAGGTTAAATGTGAGGGTGAGTTTCTGATCAATTTGAAATTGTTTTTGTAATATAATATAAACTATTGAGGAGTTATAAAAATATATAATTTGTAATATACCACTTATGCAAGAGATTTACACACTATTATATTCATTGATCTAACCCTCTATGGATTGCGTAGGTAACAATTCAAAAATTTTGATATTCTAACAAATAATAATAGTTTTCTGTGAATTGACGCATAAATCTTAATTTTATAATTTTGCCAAGACCACCAAGATTAATATTTATTATCTTTGCTAGGCTTATCTGCCTCAAATAATATTTTCATACACATAAGTGCGGACATTATAGGGCGAAGTGACTTTAAAGTCACACTAAACCAAAAAAATGTATTAAAACGAATTATTTCGGCCTTTAGAGAGTTCAGTTCGTTTAGTTTGCTAGATCAAATACATATTTTTAAATGTTTCCGACATTATAGAACTGTTAAATACTATAACTACTCTCCCATTAAAGTTATAATGCTATTCATGCCAAACATTGCATACTATAATTGAATTTTAATATTTCTGACTTCCCGTAGGGTAAGTTATAGTAATCACAAAAAAAGAGAAAATGAAAATTTTTATATATCTTTACGTTTCAGAGTTGACAGTTCTGAACATTTTGGCATACTTAGAAAAAAATGAATGTATGTGTGTGTGTGTATGGGTGCATGTATGTACAAACCCCTGAAACGTGAAGATATACAAGAGAAATTATTTTCGATTTTTAGACGATTGGAATAACTTTCCCTATGAAAAATAATCGAAATATTAAAAAAATTATTATTCAAATAAATAATCTTTCAAAAGTTTCAAAATTCTTAAAAATCTCATTTTTTTCCAAGTTTTCCAAAAAATTTTAAAGGTTTTTTAGACATGTTAATTTTCGGTACGGGAAGTTTTAGCAATTTGCTTTAGGGCAGGATTCCATACACCACTAGTTTATTTATAATATTTATTATTACTAGGTTTGGTCCAGGCAACTTTGTGCAGGCGGCGAGTTGCATCGCGACTCCTGCAGCGGCGACAGCGGTGGACCCTTGATGGGCTACGACCGCTACGGCGATTCCTGGTACCTTCTAGGTATTGTATCTTTAGGACCAATAAATTGCGGAAAAGCTGGCATTCCTGGTATTTATACAAGAGTTCCACAATACCTCGAATGGATTAGAGGAAACATGGAACCATAAATTGTTACTTAGTGGATAAGTAAATTATATAAATATAGTAATATTTTTTATTAATAACAATACCTAATTTTAAGTACGTAATATTATACGTAGATTTAAACAGCCGATTCTGCCGTAAAAAATAGACGAATGTTATCGCAAAGCTATGTTATGTAGCATTTTTCATATAAAATTGTAATAAAAACTTTCAAGTCAAAATGTTATGTATATACAGTTCGATCAGTAGTTTTATACATAAATCTATTATAAATGCACATATCAAAGAACCTTCTTTTGAGAACTTATGTATGTATAGTATGCTTATGAGAACCTTCTTTTATGACGTTTGTGCGTTTTCTGGGTTAGGTTTTCTATATAAAACGCTTGACTGCACAGCAACTACATAGCATTTTGACAGTTTTTAGTACCATTTTATATGAAAAATGCTACGTAACATGGTCTTGCCATAACATCGGTCTATTTTATGACAGAATCAACCCCATTGTTTTTTTTTACCTTTTTCTTGAATGATGTTGGTTTGGTGGTATTTTTTAAGTAGAAAATACATGTCAAATAATTCGTTTTAAATTAGTTTCTTTTCTTTACGACTTTTGAAAATTCTCAAGTGATCTTGTTTTTTTATTAACCTATAAGAGTATATTGTAATATTGTTCACATAATATAGAAAGTCACTTTGTTATTTCAGATTGTGGTCATTTTGAGACCAGGAAAAATATGTGAGCTTGTGAATAGTATATGTTTTTGGGTACTATTTTTCTACTAGATAGATCATGTGACATGTCTTTTAACAGTAATATTCAGTTTAATGTTACAAGCAAATTTGTTGTAAATACTTTAAGTTTCTGGACGAAGTTAAGTTCGAACCGTAAGAGTGGAATGTTTTGATATTTTAAAATTATCAGAACAATTTTGAACATTGTCTAAAAATTTTCTAAATTTTTTTTTAGAATGAGTTGCTTCATAATATTTTACTTTCTTTTTTATTATATTACCTGTTAATAAGTAACTTTATAATTCAACCGTAAAGAACATATAGTTTCATTTATTTTCTGAAGAAATTCATCGCTAAATTAAACTCTTTATATAAAAAAATCAAGTAGTTGACCAAAGCTCTGCAATATATGGGCTGTAATAAATAATTTCCAACTGTAATTGGTACTGCTATTTATAGACCAATGTTGACATTGCCGAAAAATCGTTCGGAAAGCGAAAATGAAATTTATGATCTAGCACGTCGCGCCGTTGAAAATATGAAGCTTCAAAAGATTCTCAAAATTCACACACTGTGATAAAATTGGTGAATGTTTCGGATTATATTCTAAATGAAATCTGAATATTTAAATTGATTTTGATATGTTACTTAATATCAATATCATAAGTGTATTAAAAACACATTTCATACTTGAAGATATAAAATTCATCGCTATCATACATTCAATTTGAAATATAAATAATATGCATTACGATTTGATAGTGATGAATTTTTTTTTACCAACTTTAAATGGTAGCAATCTTTCTTATTATATATATGATATAAATTATAATTCACATATATTATTATTTTATTACAGGACATAATTTTTTTATAAGTACAAACTTATCCCACTAGACTGTGGACAAGGTATAGTAAAATAGTTATTTATTACATCTGTCAGTTAGGAGCTGAGTTTTTATTCATTAAACATAGTTACTTTTCTGATTCAATAGTTTCCAAGTTTTATTTTTATTATTTAAAAATATAGATAAGAAGTATTAGGTACAAATCAATTGATCAGTATAAATACCTTACTTTAAAAAATGGTTTCAAAAGGATAATTTTACTATTTTTCTGTGTTTCTAATTTAAGATTAATTATTTAAGTAAAAACAGTTTTGAAGTTGCAGAGTATGAAGAAAGTTTATGAAATTTATGTGGATTGCCGTTTCGAGTAGTTGGATAAATTCCAATTAAAGGCATACATAGCAACTTATGGAGAAAATTCGTACAGGAGAAATAGTCAAATTTTTTACTTTTTTTAGTGAATATAAGGAGCCCTAAAATTAGTAGTCTGTGAGATTAGTAAATAAACCTGAAGTTAGCAAATTACTACAACTGTAATATTGATATAAGTGAATTCTAAGTGTGACATCAAAACAAAGTGCTATTTGAACAGTTTTATTTCCGACGGTAGGATACCAAACAAGAATGAGGTATGTAAAATTTTAATTAATTCATTATTAAATGCGAACGTCATTTTAATTGATTTATGCTAATTGTCGTTTTATAGGTTTTGTTTTTTGTTGATGCTATAGTCATAATAATAATAATTAATGGTTATTTGCCTGAAAGCAGGCCCATAGCGTGATTGTACCACAATCAATGAATCCTT
This sequence comes from Ctenocephalides felis, assembly GCF_003426905.1. Lineage (NCBI taxonomy): Eukaryota > Metazoa > Arthropoda > Insecta > Siphonaptera > Pulicidae > Ctenocephalides > Ctenocephalides felis. The sequence continues at coordinate 18,290,888 of NW_020539725.1, forward strand.
TTCCCACAATTACTTACCAAACTTCTGCTTCCATGCTTTTTTTTCCTGTGACTCAGCTTTCAGTTCTCTGTATTTTATCTTCTCTCCTAAGTCAACAAAAATCTGAAATCTTCTTCTTTCCAGTCTGTTCAGTCTTCCTATTTTACTTTTGACAAAGCCATGTAGAAGGCATCTATGGATCCAATTTAGTTTCCTTTCCTCTCAATGATCGTGCTCAGTAGAGTTCTTTCTTTGCTAATTTTTCTCAGCACTTCTTCGTTTATTATCTTATTTGTCCACTTTATCTTCTTCATTTGCTTTCAGAACCACAATTCAAAACTCTCCAGATAGTTTTTGTCAATCTTTCTCAGAGTCCAGGCTTCGGATACGTACAGAGCTATGCTCCAAGCATACACACTACTGTGGAATACTATGAAGATACAGATAAAAAACAATTAATTTTCAAATTGCAAATTGTATATGTTGTTAAATCTGCTTGACTTATTGAGTAGATCAACGCTTCTTCGAGAGCATCTTATTCAACACGACCATAGTCTTCAAATTTAAGACATGTTCAAAAGAACCAACGCCACCTGAAAAAATTCCAAATAAATTTGATTTATTTGTATTTTTGTTATATTGTTACAGATCACCATTTTTTGGTTTCAGAGCATGACAAACAAGACCAAGAGCGTCGGAATAAAATCAGAAATATTTTTAACAATGCGGTATGAAAGCTTCTAGATAAGGCATTCCTTTACCCCAGTTTGGGCTCCACTACAAATCATCGTAATTTAATCAGAATATAGTTTGAAAAAACTTGTAACATGTCCAAACATTTACCGCAATCACAAAATTTATTAACGACAGTTTGTTCCGTTCTGTACTTTTGTTAGAAAAGTTTGAAAATTACCTCTCTCATACGCCGTAACAAAATGCGAGTGTACACGGAAGCAAATAGAGTCGGGGCGCGTTGGCTAGTGATTTGTGAGGGTCGCCGTTGCGAAGGACATTAAAAAATATCGCATTAAAAACAAAACCAACTGGTACGAGTACAGGCACGTGTTGTATGTGAATAGAGGCTTAATTTACTATACCCGATATTATACGCGAATATTCACCGAGAGATTTTTTCCGAACAAAGTACGCAATTTGAACGCCGCCGTCGCCGCAACACATTGCTAGACGAAAAGTATTAACATTCCCGATTTAACGGCAACATTTTTTCCTAATTGCTGCGATATAAAATGTTATGGCGAATGTACAGAAAAAGAAATAATTCTCGAACAGAATCGCAGCTTTATTTTATAGCACAAGATACATGGTTATTTTACTAAATCTTTCTTGATTATTTTTACAAATGTAATAGTTGCACTACTTAAAGCACATGCCCTCAAAAAAAATTGTATCGATTGGGTATGCAATACATGTGTTTTGATGTATTTTTTACCACCTAACTTGGTTCTAAAATCAACATTGAAGGTCAACTGACAAAAAATTAAAAAAAACGACAAAATCTTCAATCTAGAAACTTTTCTGCATTATAATTAAAATCTTGTAATTTCTGTCGATTCCTGCTCCTTTAATTTTAAAATGACTTGTGCAGCAAATTTCTGTAACGATTTTTGTCATCTCTGTTGAGTATCTTTTTGCAACATTCATCAGTAATTTGCGAACATATCTTGCAAAATAATCGAAAATTATTTTTTTTATATATCCTTACATTTCAGTACCTGCTGAACATTTTGGCATACCTTAGAGAAAATAGATGTATGTATGTGTTTATGTATATAGCATGTATGTGTGTATGTTTGGATATAATTTTCCGTCGATGATTTCGATTTGAATGATTCAAAAAACATGGCATACCTTAGAGTATGTATATAGTGTGTGTGTGTATGTATATGGTATGTACATATGTATGTTTGGATCAACTGATTTAAATGATTCAGAAAACATGACTTACCTTAGAGAAAATAGATGGTATGTGTGTATGTATACATACTATATGTATGTGTGCATGTTTGGATACATTTTTCCTGGATGATTTCGAGAGCGCGGATTAACTGATTTGAATGATTCAAAAAACATTCAATTGTTATTGATGGGAAACCGCGCTTGATTGATATTTGATATAGGCCGAGTGGTTTCCAAAATACGGGGTAAAAAGTCATAAGAATGGCACTTTGAGAGAACGGAGCATCCGATTTGAATGATTCAAAAACATACCACTTGTATTGACATAATGAAGAATTTGTTAATTTTTTGGAAAGACAGGTCCAGCGGTATTGTAGATCCAAAAAAAGGTTTGAAAAATGCGGTCAAAAACTATCATTAGATATATGCATATCAAATTATCAGATATTTTATAGAGATTTTAATAATGAGTATAAATTTTGTTTACATTTTTATGGGTTCCGTATCAACATTCAAAATGTCAAGACAGCCATGCCGTGCTTTGTTTTTTTTTAAAAAAAAATATTCGAACAATTTTAAAGCACTTAAAAATTTTAAATTGCGGACGGAAAGTACCAGCAATTTGTCATTAAGGCACCATGCCATGCACCACTTTTTTGCCATTTGACTTCTAATTTTGACTTCAGATTTGTGTTCAGCGGTAAACACTACATAGAAAACATGTGTGGCACACCCAATCTAAACAGCTTTTTTTGTGGACCTGTGTTATCAAATTTTTTTGATGTTTCCAATCGGGTAATCCTATACCATATAATATTGTTTATATTATACATGAAATATTGAAACTTTTTCGAATTTTCTTCAAGCAATTTAAAAATTGCATTGACTTCAATCTATCGCGCCATATTAAATTTGTCTTCCGACGATATGATCGGTTTTATTATCAGAGCTCGTCTCTTTCACCCTTCTATAATGCATAATCCAATAACTCTTCCAAAACTGTCAGAAAGAATAGATTTGTAGGGGTTTTCCTCTGCCGACTGAATCATATATCAATGTATGGTCAACAGCAGGCATCGGCAACCTACGGCACGCGTGCCAGGCTTGGCACGCGATGGGGTTTTGAATGGCACTCTATAAAGTAATGAGGAAAACCGAAAATATCGAGTGATTTTTAAATAAGAGAAAATGTTTAATTATAATTAATTTTCTAACGTAGCTCGCTTTGAAGCTTATGTGCCTATATTTTCCTTCCTCATAAAACCAGATTTAATAGATCCATCAATAATACCGTTTGATTTGTTGACTTTCGAATGGATTAATGTTGATAATTTTGAAATGGAAATTATCGAACTAATATCTTCAGAATTATGGAAAACAAAATTGAAGGAATTACAAAAAAAAAAAACTGAAAGATGACTCTATGGAAAAATCGACAGCCATATTATATTGTTAAATGACATTGCCGGAAAAGATTTAATTGATTAAAGAAAATTGTATGCGCTCTCCTTTCAGCTTTTGGTTCCACATATCTCTGTGAACAAATTTTTTCTCACATGAAACATATTTTGAGTTCACAAAGAAATCGTTTAACAACTAAACATTCAAAATCTTGTGTGAAATTAAAAGTTACAAATTATACCCCGGATCTTGAAATGTTAAGGAAAAGGCACAAGGTTCGCATTAAAGTTGTTTAGTTTATATTCAGTGGCGGTTTAAGCTTTCTGCCGCCCTAGGCCCTATCTGATCTTTTTAATAAACAATTTTTTACTTTTTTTAATTAAACTATAATTTTATTCTAAATTACTTAAATACAACTTTTAACTTTCCGTAAAGTACTCGTAAATTATAGCAATCGCAAAAGATCGAAAATAATTTTTTTTGCATATTTTTACGTTTCAGACATTTCTGAACATTTTGGCATACCTTAAAAAAATTGATGTGTGTGTATGTATGTATGTTTCATTCTCATAGATAAGAAAGTTCTGATTAGTTTTTGGCTAAGACGGGTTTAGCCGTTTGGAAAATACAGAACAAAAGTGCAAAAATTGCAATTCAGTTTTTGAAAGAACCGAGAGGCTGGTTTCCGAATAATTCAAAAAAAATTTACTTGTACTGAAGGAATGAATAATTACCTAAATTTTTGGGAAGCAGGTTTAACGGTCGACCAATCTTTTTTTGTAATTAGTAAAAGAGAGAAAAAATTCGTCAAAGTTTTAGCCCACAATTTTAAGTCGATTTTAAAAATTCAAAAACCATTCAAAAAATCTTGGTTGGAAATCGTATTCATTAATTTTTGGTAAAAACCTGCCGGACAGATTAGGTTTGCGGGACGATCGGACGAGCCGGTTGATTGAAATTAGCATAAAAAAGCAAAAATATTACGTTTTTGGAATAAAGCCAGAAACCGATTTTTAAAATTGAAAAAAGATTTCTGAAAGATATCAATTAGGAGTCAAAATATTTGACTATTTTAAAAATTCATCAAAGTTTGATAAAACTTCATAATCAAAATTTGTGTTAAAAGGCGCTTTTGTGATGTGATAAATCAAAATTTAATTTTCAAAAACGCCGGAACTGATTTCACAAATTAAAAAGACATTGGACTAAACTCGATAAATAGAACCGAGATATTCAAAAATTTCGAGTTTTTTTTAAATTCTAAAGTAATTCGATTATTTGACAATTTTAGATATTTTAATTTTCTCAAAATTTTGAAACCAGTGGACTTGCCGTTTCGGAAAACTAATCATTTCTTCATATCACTAAAATACCACGAACAAAATATTTTTTGAGTCATTCCAATCGGATGATCTGTACTCTCAAAACCTTCATGACCACTTTTGCACCTTCTGCGCTCTGTATCTCCAAAAATGCTAAACCTGCCTTTGGCATAAACAGTACGCCTCTCAGTCAAAGCCAAGTGAATATTTTTTGAGTCATTCATGGTGATTGATCCTTGCAAAGGACAATTAAACTATCTAAGAAGTAAACTTTGAAAATTAAAAATCTTGGCACGGAATGATTCAAAATAATGAAGACAAAATTTGCAATAATTAATAATTTTTTTATAAAAAATCTAATAATTTGATGTCGATGATCATTTTTTATCACCAAATGACACCTTTTTGGGTCAGCAAAAACGCTGATCATGCTCTCGCAAATTTTTCGATAGTTCTTATTTCGTCATACAAGTAAAAAGTGTCTTGAATTATTCAAATAGGACGCTCCGTTTTTGAAAAATTGAATTAGCACTTTTTTCACTCTTTGCTCCCTATTCCGAAATGGATGGAACTGTCTTTGCAAAAAAACTAATCCGCACGTCTTCCCGAATGCCAATTGGCAAAAAATTGTAACCGCATAAACACATGCATAAATCAATTTTTTCTAAGGCATGTCAAAATGTTCAGGAAAACTTGAAGCGTAGAGTTATATAAACAATTTTATTTATGATTTTTTTAGGATTATTATAACTTAGCCTTCCTGAAGTTGAAAAAAAAAGCCAATTGGAGGAAGCATACCAAATTGTCAGATATTTTAGTTTAAGATTTAATTTTATACTACAGGCATTTTTAAAAAAAAAATATTTTCACATACAAAAAAAATGACATAAATTAATTAACAACAATGAATATATTGTGTTAATTCGCCATTGTTTGATTTAATACCGAAAATAAAACTAGAAACAATCGAACAGTTTTTAAAGCGTTTTAATTATAAGATTCACCTGAACAAAATTACAAAAAACGAACAGTTTTTCAATATTTCTTCAAAAAATCTTATCAGTTTGATAATTATTATATTAAATATGATACATCAAGAAAATATCAATGCGGAACCCACGAATAATAAATTTGATTAGAAAACGCATTACGTTCTATTTCATCGAAAATGATCTCTAAATTTACAAAAAAAATTTCAGGATCTATCCTTAAAATGAATTGTCGTGTCATTTCATCGAGTTTAAAATATTTACATTTTGAAAAACTTGCCGCCCCCTAAATTATGCCGCCCCAGGCCCGGGCCTAACGGGCCTATGGGGTAATCCAGCACTGTTTATATTAGAAATTCATGTTATTTGTTAATAAAAATGTTTAAAAGATAAATTTGGTTACAATTCTTCTACCCTAGAACCTAACTATATATTTCAAAATTAAGGTGGCACTCTAAATCATATTGGTAGAGTGGCTTGGCACACTGCAGTTAAAAGCTTGCCGACCCCTGGTCAACAGGACACAAGGCACGGCATCCGCTTGCGAAATATTTATTATCCGACTCGGAGCGAAGTTTGATTGCGGGACCAGATTGATATTTTTTGCACAAACTACGGTTACGCCCATTGACATGCATATGTATTCAGAAATAGTAGCTTTTGGTATGAGGTAAAAAAACCGTAACAGACAGATTTCAAATCTGAGGAAAAATATAGAACTTCTAAACTTAAGAAAACTTTGTGCTTTTAGGGAAAAACCAAATCTTTTATACTTTTGTTTTCTCCATGTTTCAATTCATCGTTTAACATAAACTGTTTATGTGTAGAAGGGGCCTTGAAGGCTCCGCTGGTAAAAAGGTTTACTATCGATATCTCAAAAACAAGTAAAATAAGGAAATTTTCAACTATAATATTTGAAAGTAGAGGGAAAAAGATGCATAACCAGCTATCACTTACGACGTTGCTATCGGAAGGTACACGGCAATTTTAGAAAATCCGTAACAAAAGTATTATCTTTTTTGTTGGTACCTTTTTTGGTTGTGAGCAGTGTTGTTTAGTTACACGTTATTTAAATGTTTTATAAAATGTATTTATGTATGCAGTTTTATATATAACCTCTATAAAGACTAACTGAATCTTTACTCTGGCAAAGGTGTACACAATAAAAAATAGCATATAAAGTAGTAAATTCAGCTATAAAACAATTTTTCCACATATAAGTCGAATTAATAGTTGTTGTCAACCTTCGTTGATTTTTAAGTTATTTCTGACAAAATTACAGATCAAGGTTATATACAATGTTGTCTTTATGAAAGGTGTAATTTATATTTTGCATTGGTTGAATAAGGTAGCTATTAATTTGTAAAATGCCTTTAGAATTGAAAACAATACATTGGACTTCTTTGTTACTTGGCAGTCCCATTTTACCCCGCCTTTGGTATAAAAAGAATCAGGTTACATATGTTTGAAAAATAGCAAAAAACGCCTTACGACAAGTAGTTTAATTTTAAAAATTCATCAAAGTTTGAGAAAACGAGTAGTTTTTTTGACACTTGTTAAAATTAAAATTAGACGATTTACTTGGTATAACGATAAAGTACTTGTTCTTAATGAACATGCTAAAGAATTGAAGTCCTACAAAAAACTGGCTCAATTATAAAAATTATTGATTTTCAAAAATTTGCTTTTAAAAAATATTTCGAACGGGTTGACGTGTTCGATTTTTAATAATGTGTAATAAATCCACTTCGAATACTTTTAACTACTCATAAATTAATTTCTCTATCATGGATTATGTCAATTATTTACACATATCGGGAAGTTCATGTAACTTGGTCTCATACCAATACCAACTAGTTTTAAAAATTCATCAAAGTTTCAGAAAATGAGTAGTGTTTTTGACGTTTGCTAAAATTAAAATTAGACGATTTACTTGGTATAACGATAGAGTACTTGGTCGTAATGAACATACTAAACCATTAAAGTCCTACGGAAACTGGTTCAATTATAAAAATAGATTTTTGAAAATTTGCTTTTAGAAAATACTCCGAGTTAACGTATTCGTTCGTTTTCAATTATGTGTAATAAATCTACTCGGAATACATTTAATCACTCATAAATTAATTTATTTTTCTATTGATTACGTAGATTATGTACACATTTCGGGAAGTTCATGTAACTTGCTTCAAGGCAAAATACCAAAATCAACTAGTTTAAAATAACATGTTGTCTTAATTTAATATTAAGAAAGTAAATTTAACATAAGTTAGAGACATTAAGTAAAGTATGAATATATAATTTTAATCTATTTCTACCCTGTTAGTTATAGAGTAATATAAGAGTCATATGTCAAAAGTCACATCGTTTTGATACGCAAAAGTAATTGCTTTAGTTCGGTTTGCTGACAAAGTTCCGGCTCTGAAAAATTAGATGAATGAAAGTGTTGACAAGCGTGAAATATAGATGACCAATGTCCAAAAAGAGCATCCCTTTAGGCTCTGAATTCATCGCGGACAAATGTAATCACACAAAGTTGAAATTTGTTATTTATTTCCTTCTTGTTTACCGAAACATCCGTATATTAAATTCGCGACATGAAAGCTGAGCTTGCTAAAATAGTTAGATTAAAAACATGTCCGGGGAGATGAATTTGCGACCCTTAAATGGAAATATATTGCTTGCAGGATACATTCACGACGAGTTTTGAACTAATTGATATCTATTTGCTATTGCAAGAAACTTGATAAATTATGTTACAAATTACAATACTTGTAAAATATTCCTAATTGCTTTTTATATCATTATTAACAAAAAAATCTAATATTATTAACTTTCCGTAGGGCAAGTTATAGTAATCGCAAAAAAATCGAAAATGAAAATTTTTATATATCTTTATGTTTCAGAGGTTTCTGAACATTTTGGCATACCTTAGAAAAAATGGATGTATGTGTGTGTGTGTGTGTGTGTGTGTATGTGTGTGTGTATGTATGTATGTATGTATGTGTGTGTATGTATGTGCGGATACAAATTTTTGTCGACGATTTCGGGAACACGGATCAACCGATTTGAATAATTCAAAAAACATTCGATCCGTATTGATAAGGAGACGTGCTGATTAGTTTTTGGCAAAGGCAGGTCAAGCCGTTCCGAAGATACGGGGCAAAAAGTTCCGAAAACGGTAAATCAGTTTTTAAGAGAACGGAGCGTCCGATTTTAATAATTCAAAAAACATTTTATTTGTATTGACAAGATGAAGAATCGATACAACTTTCATGAAGGTAGGTCCAGCGGTTTCGGAGATATAGAGGAAAAAGTAAAAAAATGAGCCATTTGGCGGTCAAAAATGATCATTAGACATATGCACATCAAATTATCAGACATTTTATAGAGATTTTAACAATAAGTATACATTTTGTTAACATTCCTATCGGTTCCGTACCAATGCTTATGCGTTAGACAGCGACGCGGCGCTTACGCGCTTTATATTTTGTCCCTATGTAGTTAAAGCAGTACGATTGCTTTGAAAAAAAAGTTCAGATCTTCCACAATATGTCAAAATAAAGAAAAAAAAATTTTTCTCAAAAAAAAAAAATTTAAAAAAAAAAAATTTAAAAAAAAAAAATTTAAAAAAAAAATTTTTTTTTCAAAAAAAAACTAATTTTTTGTCCAATTTATAGTTTCTCAAAAATCTTATTTTTTCAAAGTAATTTTTTTTCAAAAATGTTAATCGTTTTAAAAAAAAATAATAATTTTTGGTACGGGAAGTTCCAGCAATTTGCCTTAAGGCACGATGCCCTAATTGCCTTAAGACAGAATTCCACTTACAGCTAGTTTATGTATAAAACTAATTCAATAATCCAGTATTTAAATCTAATAGAGGCAAGGCACAGTTCTAACTACAACAAGTACAAACCGAACACACTCATGAAGTGTTTATATTGAGCTAAATATTTTGTTTATCACAAAATCGCTCTCATTGATTTTGTATTTCAGATACGTTCTTTTTAAGTCTTATTTTTTATTCCTAAAACTTTTTCGATAGTTGTAGAAAATTTTTTCCTACTAAAAAAAGTATTCTAAACACTATGCTTGGCTACTTCCAAAAATATTCTAGTTGTATTAGGTTTTTTGTAAAAAAAAATATCTACTAAAATAAAATATTCTGAACTATCCTTCCAAAAAATATTCTAATTGTTTATTACGAACTACAAGAAAAATATAAATTTCATTTAACATATCATTTCTAAGCAATTCGAATCTGTCTTTTTAAGTTCCCGTAGGGTAAGTTATTGTAATGGGCCAAAAATCGGAATTGAAAATTTTTACATTTCTCGACGTTTTGATGGTTTCTGAACATTTTGGCATACCTCAGAAAAAATGGATGGTGTGTGTATGTATGTATGTATGGATACAAATTTTCAGTCACATTTTCGGGCGCACGGATCAACCGATTTGAATGGTTCAAAAAGCATTCGACTCCTATTGATAGGGAAAAGAGCTGATTAGTTTTTGGCAAAGGCAGGCTCAGCCATTTTGAAGATACGGAGCTAAATATGTAAAAAATGGCAGTTTTTGAGAGAACTAAGCGTCCGATTTAAATGGTTCAAAGAAATTTCTGCTTGTTTTAACAAAATAATAGATTTTGGAAAAGAAAATTTTGTTTCAACTTTTTTTTTATATATATATTTTGTATATCGAAAATAATTCAGATTTTATTTTCAATTATGACTATAGTTCTAATATACTTTACAAATAATTTCAACTTTGCAATTCAGTTTATATAATTCTTATAAATATTAGACAATGTTACAATATTTATAATAATCTATTTGAAAACATTCAGTATTTCTCGAACATTTCGTTACGGTACGGGAAGTTCCAGTAATTTGCCTTAAGGCACGATGCCATAATTGCCTCAAGACAGAATTCCACTTACAGCTAGTTCGTTTTTATTATCTCATTAATTTATTGTTAAAATAGCTATTTTCAAATATTTTTTATGAATATATTTTGTGTTGAGTGATTGTAGATTCAAAAGATTTGAGTAATTCAAATAAAAAAATCTAAACAGACTCGAGCAACAGATAGAAGAGTTAAATAATATATCGTAAGGCTGTACTATAAACATTACAAACAAATTTGTTATATAATGAAAGTTATAAAAACTACTACATACAATATAATGTATAATGGGCCACTTAACTTGCTAATAGGTGGCTATAGCAAAAGAATTTGAATCAAATGTCTTGGGTTCAATCCCTGCTTACAGTAGCCTGGCATCAAGTAGTAGTGATACCAGTTTTTACATGGAAATAGAGATATCAATATGCCAGCATCACTGCATCTATGAAAAAGTCATCACTATTATAATAGCGTCAACTGTTTGGGTTGACCATCTATAAAAACAAAAGTAATTTCTAAGAAATTCATTACAACAGCTCATAGAACCCTCAAGTTTTGATCATAAGCATAATGGCTCCTTTGGGTGAACCTAACAAAACAAGTAATATTCATTTATTATTTATTAATTAATTTATTTATTTTTATACGTACATAGCCTTTATAGAATCTCAAGAAAGACTTGAAAATTCGATCATGATGATACATAATATATAGTACTTAAAAATAGTAATAATACTAATTAAACATAATACTTACAAAAAAAAACTAAAATAAATAAATTAATTACTTTAGTGGTGTATTACGAATAGCGGTATCTTTAAACTAGATCTTCAAAAGCAATATTTATATCGGTATATATTTAAACATGCATTTTATTTAAAGAAATCATGCATGAAGAAGGTAAGAACAGGTGAAGATCTGTTCCACAAATTATTATATAATAATTAAACTAATGATCACTGATTTATAAACTAATGATTATAAATAAATATTTCAGGTTTTAAAATGGTTTTTGCAGATTCTACGTCATACAAAATTATGGCAGTATACGATTGCATTTCAGGAGTTGGTAATCAAAGTGGACCATCCCACAAATTGGTACAAACTGCGATATAGTGAAGATATCAAAAATTTTCTCTAAATAATGTCGCCAAAATGGAATACATAATATTATATCTATCATTGAATGGAAGCAAAAAATCTGCTCTGGTTCTAAATTTGTTTCAAGCTTTATGAAAACCCAGAGGACTATCAAGTATATTAATGTAAAGGTAAATGGAAAGTAGTATGTAACCTGATTAGAGACAATCAGAAATATTTAAAAAAAAATTGACACGGTTCAGTGGCGTTCAAGTATATTAAGAATGGTTTACTCTGGTTATCAACTCCTCATTTATTGTAATTTCATATGCTTCCGGTTTAATTGAAGTAATTAAAAATTATTTGCGGCATACTAAAGGTTTGCGCTGTGAATTATTTCTTTAAAAAAAGTTTGTGCTATGACATGGTTATTTTTTTCTAATATTTATCTAAAATATTATCTTATGCTTTACTAACTCACAAATAACGATATATGCTCTTCATGTGAAAAATTTGAGGACAACGAATTTAGGCACGGTCAAAATTATCCTCTAATCTCGAATTACATACAAGCCTTAACCTATTTCATAACCTACTCACAACAACTCTAATCTTCAAAGTTTACGAGTCGATCCTTTATCTTTTAGTATATAGCCTTAGGGCACTACTGTGTTATACGATTTTATTGTTCTCCTTATGTAAACCGTATTAGCAATGGATGCGAGAATCATTTAAATGCAAAATCAACTGCCATGTCTGTGGACAATGAACGTAGCCCAATTTCATGTAGCTCTGGAAATTAGGATAAAGGCTTTATTATTATGGCGAAGTTAATAACGAGCCCAATTTGCAAAACTTTATGCCAAAGTTTCGAATGGAATATTTCTCATTACCGCTTTATGCGTGAGTGATTATGCGTCGTCGTTAGTGTTACACGATAAGTATTGGGTATTTTGTGTTCAATTCTATGTTCAAAAATTGAGGCGATTTTTATGTCATGGCCTTATACGACTTATTGAAATATTACGATCTTACGACAAGTAGTTTAATTTTAAAAATTCATCTAAGTTTAAGAAAATTAGTAGTTTTTTTGGCGTTTGTTAAAATTAAAATTGGACGATTTTACTTGATATAACGTTAGAGTACTTGGTTTTAATGAACATATCAAGCCATTAAAGTCTTATGAAAACTGGTTCAATTATTAGAATTGTTGATTTCTTTCAGAAAATACTCCGTGTCAAAGTGTTCGTTCGTTTTCAATTATGTGTAATAAATCCACTCGGAATACTTTCAATCAATCATAAATTAATTTAGTTAATTAACCAAACCAACTAGTTTTAAGTTAGATTCAAACTTATTTTTATAACCTCTATTTATGGTTACACGTTGGTGATTTAAAAAGATCAACTGAACCAAAGGTGTCAATAATAAAAAATAGTAAAAAAAGTAAATTAAGTTAAAAACAAGCTAATTTACAAAATTTATTACAAATCTGGGGGCGTCCATTAATCACGTGAGCGAGGTTTTAAAGATTTTTGGACCTTCCCCCCTTTCTCTTGGTGATACATGGCGATATTCAAAATTACTCCCCCTCTCCGCCAAACATCACGTGCATTTTTAGTTACGTGATAAAACTGTAATTTTTTTTATTTTTTTTTTGACATTTTTTTGATAAATTAGTTTAAAAATTAAATACACGTGATATCTTACTATACCCATCCCTCCCCCACGTGATATTTCGTGATTTTTTGTCAAACCCCCCCTCCCCATAAAAACCTCACGTGATTAATGGACGCCCTCTTTATTGATGAATTTTTCTGACAAAATACCAGATCAATGTTATATACAGTGTTATCTTTATAAAATATGTACCCAAATAATAGTATGAATAATAATAAAATTACGTTTTTTGAAATTTTATTTTTTAATTTTAGTATTTTAGAACTTGAAAGTGTTATTCTTTTGGGCTGAAATATCCTAGTATTTTCAAACTTCAATCCAATAAATTTCAACATTCAAATCCAATATTGATGTCAAATTCTTTTTATTCATATTACACTTTGAATTAAAATTTGTTTTAAATAAAATAAAAATTAGTACATAAAATTCTTATTATAAAAAATCAACTTTTATACATAGTTTATGATTCATATTTTTTTCAAAATAATATTTTTTTTAACAATAATATTTCAGCTCAATGAGTTTTTATTTGAAGTTCATTTGATTTGATTAATTTGAATGCGCATTCTTTAAGAATACTCGGTAATTTCATAATGAAATTAAGACTTCTGAATTTGCCAACATACTTCAGTACATTTGTTTAAAAGATCAATGTTATATAAAGAAAAGGGTTTTATATAGTCAAACAATTTAAAAATTCTAAATTCATAGTTTAATAAATAGTCCTAATAAACTGTTTTTATGATTTTTTAATTACTGTTATGGATCCAAAGTTTAAATGAACAAAATTATGGAAATTAACCTCAACAACCGAAAAATGGTTACAGTTATACCAAAGCTTCATGTTCCTCATAAAAACGCGGTAAAAAGCTCATATATTTCAAACTATATGAAATAAAAATTGACAATATTATCAGCATATTTTAGTTGACTTTGAGTTCTGGGACACCCTGAAAATGTATATATGTGTGTATATATACTACAAATATACATATCACGATATATAAAAGCATGTAAAATAAATAATTTCTTCGCAAAAAAGAGACTAATAGGTAGTGAAAAAAGCAAAAAAATTTTTAATAGTTTTGATTGTTGTTTAAATAATAATAAAATAAAACACAATAAATATTTATATTTTATATTTGAGTTCATTTTATAATACTTTTACTAGACAGGAATTTTAGCAATTCACTTTGAAGTAAAAATGGGGTTTTAATATAGTATTTTTAATTTTATATGTACTTTATAAAATAACTACTAACTTGCTCTAATGATGATATTAAAAAACTGTCTATTTATCTATTCATCTATTGATCTATTTTATAAAAAGTGTTTTATGAATTTATTTGAGAAATGGAAGTATAGTAAATTTTATTTTCACAAGTTATTACATATGTTCGTTACATTATTCGTCTCATAAAACCACTTTCCTCTGTCGTAAAAAGAGTTAAGGCATTGAGCTTTTAATCCTTTCGCCTTTTCAATACTGCACTTTTCCTCCTTATATTACCATAGTGTTTTGTGCTTTTATGTTCTCACACAATGTTATAGTATTCTATTGTATTTATTTCTGTTTTATGGCTGAGAGCATTAAGTTTATATGACCAATCTCCTTTGTTCCTCATCACCCTTTTATATATGTACTTTCGCGCAGATAAAATATACCTAATAAAAGCTCTTGTGCGCCTAAGTACGGCCATAGACGTTTTCAGCCTACAAGGATATTTTCTCTTTTGTTTCATAATTTTTAATTCAGAGAAAATTATTCTTTTACTTTAATTAACTAAGTAATGCTGATCAATTATAAATAACAATTATTTTAAATGTTTTATATTAGGTAATTATAAACTAGCGGTATGTGGCATCGTGCCTTAAGGCAAATTGCTGGAACTTTGCGTACCGTAACGAACAGTTCGAGAAATATTAAATGTTCATAATAGATTATTACAAATACTGCAACATTGTCTAATATCTATAATATTACCAATTAATATTATAATATTAATAATAGAATTATATAAACTGAATTACAAAGTTAAAATTATTTATTTAAAGTATATAAGTATCTTTAAAACTTCAGCCAGTATTAAAATTATAATCTAAATTGTTTTCGATATTCAAAAAAAAAATTTATTTTGAAAAAACAAATTGGACAAAAAAATTTGAAATAATTTTTTTTTCGAAAGCAATTATTTTGTCAAAACAAGCAGCAAGTTGTATTCATTTAAATCGGATGCTTAGTTTTCTTAAAAGCTGCCATGTTTGCACATTTAGCTTGGTATCTCCAAAACGGCTAGACCTGCTTTTGCCGTTTATACTACTTATAATCACCATTTCTACCCGTCATTACGAATTGAATATTTTTTGGGTCATTGAAATCGGATGCTTCGATCTCTCAAAAACTCGATTTTCATTTTCTGCATTCTTTGCTATGTATCTCCGTAACGGCTGGACTTGCCTTTGCCAAAAACTAATCAGCATATTTCCCTATCAATAGGAATCGAATGTTTTTCGAACCATTCTAATACTATATATACTTTATTGCTCATATTATATTGCGACAATTTTATCGCATAGAACACTTGAGAATATTTTCATTAACATGCCGAATGAGGCATCCATCTGAGCATATATTTCTTACGATTAGAATAACGCATATGAAATATTTGTATTTTTAAAATGAATTGTAAATATAAATTTAAATTTAAAATATAAAACTATGTATATTTCTGAAAATTTTGAAAAAAAAAATCTGAAAATGTTGATATTTGTTTTAACCGTACAAGTAAATAACGAAAATTAAAAATCTTGGGACGAAGCCTAAAAAAATGTAAAAAAATTAGTCTCATTTTTTATTTTATTTAAAAAAGCTGATAATTTAATGAACACATGTCCAAGAATCATTTTTGACCGCCAAATGTCATTCCTTTTTTTACTTTTTCCCCTCTATATTTCCGAAACCGCTGAACCTGTTTTTCCAAAAATTTAATCAGTTCGTCATTTTGTCAATACAAGCAATGTCTTTTGAATCATTTAAATCGGACGCTACGTTCTCTCAAAAACTGAGTTATAGTTTTTGGCACTTTTGGCCCCGTATCTTCGAAACGGCTGGACCTGTGTTTGCCAAAAACTAATCAACACATCTTCCCATCAATAAGAATCGAATTCTTATTTAATATTTCAAATAGATTGATCCGTGCGTCCGAAATCGTGAACGAAAAATTATTTCCAAACATACATACATACGCACACACACACACATACACACATACATCCATTTTTCTAAGGTATGTCAAAATATTTAGAAGCCCATATAGAGCAAAAGATATGAAAAAATTCTAATATTCGGATTTTTTGCGATTACTATAACTTACTCTAAGGACGGGAAGTTAAAAATAGAGAAATAATAAAGAAACATATGTAGCTGAGAGTTTTACTGAACATAGTCAGATAACATAGTCAGAAACTGTTTGTTTATTGCGCGGTATTTATTGTGTAGAGTATAATTGCTCAAAGTCAAATTTGACCTTTGTGCCCCTCCCTACCATATTATAAATAATAAATGGTAACAATAATCACATATTGATTTTTAAGGCAACTATCTGTTGTGTGCAGTCTAACAAGAGCATTTTATAAAAAACGTTCTTTTTTTTAAAAAAAATAGCGTATGTATTTAATCCATCGTATAAAGACGTTGCATACGGTTTTGTTCTACTATTGCATGGAGTGTGTTATGCAGAATCCAATACATAATTTATTACAAATCATTAAATATTTTACAAGATCCCACTAAAACCGAAAGTAATCACTTTTATAATACTCCAATCCTCGATAATAAAACTTGCATAGGAAATACCTTAAGTATTGCGTGTGCAATATCCTTCCCTGCGTCACTAATTCGAAAAGCGGGCAATCAAACCCAGGAGCCTTTAGCCCGGCAGTTTGTGTATTTTATTAGTATTTTTAACTATCGCGTACAGACCATTGCGAATTGCTTGGTTTTGGTAATAAAAGTATCCCAGAATTCCGGTAATGACTGCGTTTGCCTATTAAATCTTGCACTTAACTTATTGTCTCCTCGCCCGAGATCATATGTCAGAAATGACGGACTAGTCAGGATTATGGTCTTATATTACAGAGTAATTTGCTGGATTACTCTACTGTGCGTTAGTTCTGATTATGTGTACGGGAATGATATAATTATATTAAAGTTATGCCGTAATTCTTAGGATGTAAGGAATCATAAACAAGCCACATGTAACTGACAAAATGGTAATTAGATTTTAGGATGCTCACGTTTCGAGAACTGCAAGCAGTTGTGCGTCGCTGTAACTTTTATTGTCTTATTGTATAATATGTTGCCAAGTTAATGAAAAACTCACTTTTTGAAAAATTTTTGAAGATTTTGAAATTTGCTTACATTCTTGAACTTTTTGGATAAAATATTCATTCCATAGTTAACAGTTTTCATTATGAATCTAAAATGATAATTAAATTTAAAACATGTACCTATTCAATTTTTTTCAGTATTTTGGTTAAGTAATTCAACCTCTCAAAAACTATATGATCTTGCCTACACAACAGGCACACTTATTATGAATCTGTCTGAGCCTTAACTAAACTAGTTGGTATTGGTATTTTGCCTTGAGGCAAGTTAATAAACTTTTTTTTAGTATGTTCATTAAGACTTTTTTCAAAATTACAAAGAAACGGCTTAGCAGATCGTCACACAAAACTGACAAACGATAGTCCTCATCGAGATACATCGAATGGCTTAAATTTCTGAAATCGGTTCAGGCGTTTTTGAGAAAACATCGATGAAAGGTCTAATTTTGACAAATTCCAAAAAAACGATACGAATTTTTACAAACTTTGGCGAATTTTTAAAGTTAAACGAGTTGTCGCACGGCCGTAATATTTCTACCGTCAAAAAAATAATAATAAAACTCGTCGAAAAAATTTTTTATAACACTTAATTACAAGAAAACGCCCCGGCCGTTCTTTACCGAAAACTAATCAGCAAGATTCCCTACCAATATCTTTCGAACGGTTTTTGAATTTTCAAAATCGATTCAGAATTCCGGGCTAAAACGTGGGCGAAAAATGTTTCACTTTTCTGAAATTTCCGAATCGTTATGAAATGTTCGATGAATATTAAATGTTTTCAACCTATTTGAATAGGTATTATTATTTATAGATTATTACATAGATTTTTAATACTGTAATTTCATTATTCGTATTTGAATGACAAAATATAAGAGCTTATATATAAATTGGACGATGATGTTTATATATATTTGCATTAAAAGTATAGATAACATAAACAAAATTGGGTCAAGAATGAAGGAACAAATCTCATATTTCTAAGAATTCTATAAAGTGAATTGCAAAATTAAAACTATATATTTGAAGTATAGAAGAGAGCGTAAAAATTTTAGGTAGAATTATACTTAAAATTCGAATCATTTTTGATATTTAAAAAAATAATTAGAAATTAAACTTCTTTTGAAATGTTGCCTTCCTAAACTAATCGTTTCTTCACAAGTAAAATTTTTTTTTGAATCGGGAGCTTTGTTCCCTCAAAATTGCTATTATTTACACTTTTAGCTCCTCACTCTGAACCGACTGGGCCTGCCTTTGTCAAAAACTAATCACCATGTCTTCTCATCATTACTAATTAAATATTTTTTAAATATTTCAAATCAGATGTTCTGTCCTCTCAAAAACTCCATTTCCATTTTCTGCACTTTTTATATCTACAAAACGGCTGGACTACTTATCTCCAAAACGGCTGGACTTCTTATCTCCAAAACTTTTGCCAAAAACAATCAACACATTTCTTGCAAAGATAAGCAAAAATTTTAGTTTTCGATTTTTGAACGACTACTTACTATTACTTGCCCTGCGGGAAGTTAAAAATAGGACACTTATGAACAAAAGTAAGAGAACTTAAAAGTAAAATTTTGAAAGTTTTGTGTTCATAACTTCAATAATAATTAAGCAGGTTTAGGACTAAGCGTAGTGTTTAATTAATTCAAAGCACTCATAGAAAAATTACTGCAATTAAATATTTAAATTAATTCAAAACAACGAAATGTCGTAGCATTGTTTCCAATTCCTATGACTTCAATTCACATAAAAGCTCAATATTCTATTATAAACACAATACTTATTTTTCCATCAATTTTACGTGTTTTGACATCAGGATATATAACACTGGTCGCACACGTCCACCATCCTCTGGCGTATTGTGCATTAGAAAGCCTACACATGTACAAATCGAAACCTTTTATCGGATAATGAAGTGTTTGAACAAACTTTTGTCCTCTCATCCCCCAATATATATTTTCTCCCGGCAAAACAGATCATTTCAGGTCACTGTGATATTATTTGATATAAAAGCTTTCCCTCGAGGCGTCAAATAATTTTAGCACTTCGGATGAAATAAGAAATATTGGGGCGTGTTGCATAATGTATCAATATAAAAATGGTGTCATATTGAGAGATATTGGATAGGTTTTTTTATGTTTCACTAAATTTGATTTGTAGAAATAAGTTTGAACAAACTGGGATATCTATAGAAAAAATATAGAAATGAGAAAATTGATATCGTTTTACTTAGTTTATGAATTTTAAAATACAAATACTACTTTGGGAGGTTTGGGTTTTTTGGAATAAAATGTCTTATGTAGCGGTATAAAATAATAATAGCACTCTGCATTAATAAACCTGCTCATTGTTAGTATGTATTTAAGTATAATTTACATTTTTTTTTGAATATGTTGAAAAACATATTGGTAAATATAAAAGGTTATATAAATTGCCATAAGTATTTTCATACATATAAAAATAGTTAAATAAATAGTTGCATTTGAATAGCAATCAGAACTCAGAACTTCACAATTCTATATGGTGTTGTGATGAATATATGACCTTCTATAATAACGTTGATTTTTAGAAGGCTTTTTAGAAACTCTACAGTTACCAATTTGTATTTGATTTGACTATAAAATAAGGTCATATTCTAATGTATTTCGTGCATGGATTTTTATATAAATCGATAGATTATAAAATTTTAATTAAAACTTCGTTACATAAATGCTTGTTGATAACATCTAATCTATTGATCTATCGAAAAGTTGAAAAAATATGCATTAGAAATCAAATCGAATGGTTGTAAAATGCTAAATACTAATATGTAATCTACATAAATCGCTTCTAAGGTCTATTTAAAGTTTGCAAAAAATATGTTCTTAAACAAAATAGCTGCAAAATGGTAAATGCTTATATCTACATAAATCGGTACCGAGGGGTTGAAAAAAACATGCATTCATACATAAACCTAATGGTTGCAAATTGCAAGATGCCGATATCAAATCATAAATTACTATAAATTATCATTATATTGAGTTCTATCGAATGGTCGCAAAAAATATTAGAAACAAAAATCGGATGGATGCAAAATGCTAAATGCTAATCCACAAAAACAAATTATATATTAGGTGTTAAATTTGGGGCCTGTTCGTAACAGTTTTTTTAATAATTAGTATTGAGGTGTACTGATTATATTTTTCGGTTTAAAAGCATAGTTGCTGGAACTATTTCTTACCAAATTAAGTAAAAATACTTCCACAGCTAATGTTAATTATTTAATCAATTTCTACAAAAGTGCACTATGACAGCATAACATGTGTAAAACTACAGTAATGGATCTAGAAATTTGTTCTTCACTCATATTTGAAAAAATTAACTTGTTTCTAAATAATTCTTACCGCACATTAACGCAAACTATAATTAAAACAAATAAAATAAATAATGTCTCCTATATTATACATTTTTATCATATGTAAAATCAACGAAATTTGCAATTAATTTTATAATAAAAATAAAAGTTATAGTACCTCCTGCAAGACAAATTTTTCACTTGAATCTGTATATAAATCTTGTATATTATAACTAGCCTCAAGGATTTTTTTAACTAACCCCAAGTGTGTTTTTAGTTACAATAATCAAGATAACTATCTACACAATTTAGCAATTACAAACATCGTTACACATTATAAAAGATTAATTGGAAACGAATCAGGATATATAAAATTTAAAGTTAGTGGATGATAATGTTAAATGATGATAAATAAGCAAATCAAAATTTTATGATAGATTAATTTTATATAACTTGACTGTGATACAGTAGCTATGACAATATTATGCAAGACTGTTTACATGTGAAGACAGAAAAATATTTTAATATTGTTTAAGGTTCCAATGAGAAACGCTTGTTACTAGTTAACCCTATTACAAATAGCCCCATACATAAATTGCATAGACTTTTATGATTGTTTTATTAAATTGTGGTTTGTGAAGATATTTCTCAAATATAATAAAAATACGCAATAATTAAATTTTTGAACAAATTAATAAAATTTATTGAAATTTAATCACACATCTAGTGTGAAATTTTCAAAAAATTGAATTTTATTTTTTCTATATTTCGATGGGTTATACCTTTAAAAATAACATACTAAAATTTTAAATAGCTATCTTAAATAGTTTTTGAGCTATAGCCATTTAAAAAAGTATATATAATATATAGTATAACGATCATTTTATCTTTAAACGCGTTTTCCTCGAAGCAGTATTTTTAGAATAATGGAGTGATTCACTAGTTTTTTTGTTTAACAATTATTTTATTAGCTTTATCTTAGAGATCAAGATTTTGTCAATGTTTCATAATATTTTATATATTGTGACCATTTTGGCTTTTGTTATCATTTGATAAAAATATTCATTACTTGTCTACCCTTGAAAATTCATTAACAAAGCATTTCTTACGCTTGTCCAACTACCCACAATAGACAAAAGCGAACTCATCCGTTTCGCGCACGTGAAACTCCATGCGGTTTGCTGAGGCCGCAAAGCCCCTTCGGTACAAGATCCACCCTCACACCCCTGAAACTTTGTCTAAGGGGAGGAAACGCATGTAAGTGTCCGTCCTACTAAATCACTTTCAAACAATTCCACGTCTGCGATCTTTGCGTTCCGAACACGCGTTGAGCGCGCGCTCTGAAACGCTCTCGATGACATTTTGGCCTTTTTGTTTTGTTGTATTCCCTCCCATGTATGGCGAACAGAAACACCCCATGCGTGAAGAACTCGCATCAGAAACAGGGACCGTATTGATAGAAATAGTGCAAATTTATTTCTTAATGTTTATAGAAATATTCAATTTGAAAATCTTTTAGTCTATTTTATATTGTAATAAAATTTTTGAATTTGCTAATTATTTCTGATCTAAAATATGCAAAATAGTTAGCAAAAAAAGAGTGCGCGTAAGGTTCACACGCGATTGAAGTGCAACTTATTTGCTACCGTACAAGATGGCATTCAAAAAAAAAAAAACATAATCGGTTTGTCATTGTAATTAGCATTTGGAAATGAACTTTTATTAGAGAAATAAGGTAATTGCTGATTAATAACTTCCATAATATTTGTTCACACAGTGGATTATGTCAAACAACGCCTAAAAATCTTGTTTTCACAATTTCACTCATCATGTAATTGTGTTTAAAGATATGTAATAAAATTAGCATGCATTCATTGACTGATTGTATTTTTTTTTACTTTTTTGCTGGCAATATAGTCTCATTCTTTGAACAGCTGTAATATCTGTTTTGCCTAAAAATATTTTCCATTTCAATAACTTCAAAGATTTATAGAAACTACGAATAATATAGAAATTATTTCAATAAACTAATGTTTCATACACGGCGCAAATGCTGCATTTGTTTTATCATTTTCATTATAATTATTTACGGAGAACAGGGTGAAATATTATTCTGATTCAGGCATTTTTTATTAAATCAAGATTTAAAATTCTATTTACTACGATGTAACTTTAAAATGTTTATTTATCTATGACGATTTTCTTGTTGATATCGGTACGCATACAACGACAGATCTCTATTCACATAGGCGACGACTTATCACAATCGACCCGTATAGAAATGATATCATCGAGAGCGAATGACGAATTTTTGGCACTCGACTCTTATATTATCTTATCTGCCGTAACGCACTTCCGTTGTATTTGTACGGATTACTTAAAAAATTTAGGCATAGTTGATTTATTTTAACTCAGTGGAGTTAAAATTAAAATTGACCACAGGCGCCGCCTAAATAGTTATATTTAATAAGTCTCTTTCAAATTCTTTTAAACGTTAAAACATGTAAAAAAATATAGGATTTAATATCGATTTTATACGATAGAAAAAAATAGAATATATATTATCTATATACGTCGGTTAATTTCGTTCAATTTTAATAAAAAAAAAAATAAAAATATTTTTGTTATTTATAGTAAATTTGGAAAAAATACTCATTACTCGCAATCCTTGAAATGAAACTGTTTAAAAACTATGGTAAAAAATTAGCAAAACTGTATACTTTCGCACATGCGTATAAATAGATAGCAAAATAGATTGATTAACAAGGACCATTTATTCATTAAATAAACTTATTATTTATTATTATTTCTTATATTATCATCTTTACATATACTATTTTTATATCCTATACTATCCAATTTTCTTTAAACTGACTTCTTCAATTCATGTTTTTCTTCTATTCTATCTCAAATCAACAATTCAGATTCTACTTCATTACAATCTAACAAATCAATTAACAATTCCATGTTAGTGCCAGGACTCGAACTGGGTATCCATGGCATGTGAGTCGGGCCCGCTACTGACTGAGCTATTCCTGCCACAACTTACTATTTACACTTGTTTTTTTACTCTTGATATTTTGTCACAGAGATTAAAGTTTTGTTCATCACGATATAATTCTGATTTTTTTTATTCTGTAGCAGTGTTGTTGATGTATAATAGCATCCTTTAACTGCAGAAACGACAAGTAATAAAATGTAAATTGGCGTACAGCAGATTGTGAACAATATACATTTATGGTTGCTCATATAATACGAATAGGCAACAAACATTTTGTCAAATATTATTTCGAACAATTTTTTTATGTGGACAGAAATACTGATATTAGTTCAAATAGATCTAATATTGAAGTTCTACGTAAAAAAATTAATAGTACATTAATTTTTTTATTCGACGACCCATAAAAATTTATATATATATATATATATATATAAGTATATATTGAATGCAGAGAAAGAGATCATCATCGCGCCGTTGCATATGATATTATATAAACCATTGATTGATAATATGGAATACGATCGAGGCACCAATACATGTATGTAAGAACTAATAGTAATAATTGTTTCAAACAATTCCACGTCTGCGATCTTTGCGTTCCGAACACGCGTTGAGCGCGCGCTCTGAAACGCTCTCGATGACATTTTGGCCTTTTTGTTTTGTTGTATTCCCTCCCATGTATGGCGAACAGAAACACCCCATGCGTGAAGAACTCGCATCAGAAACAGGGACCGTATTGATAGAAATAGTGCAAATTTATTTCTTAATGTTTATAGAAATATTCAATTTGAAAATCTTTTAGTCTATTTTATATTGTAATAAAATTTTTGAATTTGCTAATTATTTCTGATCTAAAATATGCAAAATAGTTAGCAAAAAAAGAGTGCGCGTAAGGTTCACACGCGATTGAAGTGCAACTTATTTGCTACCGTACAAGATGGCATTCAAAAAAAAAAAAACATAATCGGTTTGTCATTGTAATTAGCATTTGGAAATGAACTTTTATTAGAGAAATAAGGTAATTGCTGATTAATAACTTCCATAATATTTGTTCACACAGTGGATTATGTCAAACAACGCCTAAAAATCTTGTTTTCACAATTTCACTCATCATGTAATTGTGTTTAAAGATATGTAATAAAATTAGCATGCATTCATTGACTGATTGTATTTTTTTTACTTTTTTGCTGGCAATATAGTCTCATTCTTTGAACAGCTGTAATATCTGTTTTGCCTAAAAATATTTTCCATTTCAATAACTTCAAAGATTTATAGAAACTACGAATAATATAGAAATTATTTCAATAAACTAATGTTTCATACACGGCGCAAATGCTGCATTTGTTTTATCATTTTCATTATAATTATTTACGGAGAACAGGGTGAAATATTATTCTGATTCAGGCATTTTTTATTAAATCAAGATTTAAAATTCTATTTACTACGATGTAACTTTAAAATGTTTATTTATCTATGACGATTTTCTTGTTGATATCGGTACGCATACAACGACAGATCTCTATTCACATAGGCGACGACTTATCACAATCGACCCGTATAGAAATGATATCATCGAGAGCGAATGACGAATTTTTGGCACTCGACTCTTATATTATCTTATCTGCCGTAACGCACTTCCGTTGTATTTGTACGGATTACTTAAAAAATTTAGGCATAGTTGATTTATTTTAACTCAGTGGAGTTAAAATTAAAATTGACCACAGGCGCCGCCTAAATAGTTATATTTAATAAGTCTCTTTCAAATTCTTTTAAACGTTAAAACATGTAAAAAAATATAGGATTTAATATCGATTTTATACGATAGAAAAAAATAGAATATATATTATCTATATACGTCGGTTAATTTCGTTCAATTTTAATAAAAAAAAAAATAAAAATATTTTTGTTATTTATAGTAAATTTGGAAAAAATACTCATTACTCGCAATCCTTGAAATGAAACTGTTTAAAAACTATGGTAAAAAATTAGCAAAACTGTATACTTTCGCACATGCGTATAAATAGATAGCAAAATAGATTGATTAACAAGGACCATTTATTCATTAAATAAACTTATTATTTATTATTATTTCTTATATTATCATCTTTACATATACTATTTTTATATCCTATACTATCCAATTTTCTTTAAACTGACTTCTTCAATTCATGTTTTTCTTCTATTCTATCTCAAATCAACAATTCAGATTCTACTTCATTACAATCTAACAAATCAATTAACAATTCCATGTTAGTGCCAGGACTCGAACTGGGTATCCATGGCATGTGAGTCGGGCCCGCTACTGACTGAGCTATTCCTGCCACAACTTACTATTTACACTTGTTTTTTTACTCTTGATATTTTGTCACAGAGATTAAAGTTTTGTTCATCACGATATAATTCTGATTTTTTTTATTCTGTAGCAGTGTTGTTGATGTATAATAGCATCCTTTAACTGCAGAAACGACAAGTAATAAAATGTAAATTGATCTTTATTAACTATATTATTTTTTATTATTATATTTTTTTGTTAGCAATATTGTCTTTTAATCGACTAGAATTTCAACTGCTTATACTTATATTATATGTCCTAAGCTTCCTTTTTTTAAAGTGTTATCTTTATTGATCTGTTTTTATTAATCAACTCTGATTGATGAATATACTCGTCACGGACAAGTGGTAAAATCCTGTGTATTGACGAGTATACTCGTCATGTGTACATAACAGTGATTTGCTAGTTAGAATGAAATTTTTGAAAAAAAATCTTTAATGTCAGGATATATAGAAATTTTGAGGTTATGAGTGTATAGAATAAGGAGTTGTAAGTGGTATTTTTTCTTTAGGCAAGTGGTATGATTTTCCTGAAATGTGGAATTAATATACTTAATTAATAAGAAATGAGATTTTGCATTGAAGTAATATTTTCTAGTGTTTATTTTGAAAATTGTTTGTGCTTTCCATCGAAAACTATTCTTACTCAGTTCAGTGTCATAAAAGCTCGATTCGGACTGATTGGGACGAAAGAAAACTGTGCTCACTGTTCTGTGTGAACGATATAGTTAACTGGTTAGAAGTTTTCCTGCTTCTTGCTAGATAAGCAAATTTTATACAAGGTATTTGAATGCAAGAGGTTTTTCTTCAGATGGTGAAATAATGTGATAAAATTATTTCTTGTGCTTTCATTCAGTAATTAAAAACAGTTTTATTGAAAAAGCTTATTCCAAACGAACATGTTGTCAGTATGTACTACGTGTGAACACGTAATGTGACACGTAATACATACTCCAAGCTGACAACATGTTCATTTGGAATAAGCTATTTTAAAATAAAATATATTATTTATTTTAATTTTACAATTTTTTAAAATTTATCCTGACTCGACGTTTTAGCATTTTTTTGTTTCAAATTTGTTTTTTGCGTGCAGTTTCGTGTGTTTTTGTGTTTTTTTTTTCAAATTTATTTGTTTGCACTGAAGATGGGTCAAACCAAGACCCGAAACGTATGTTCTCTGAATAAAAACAATTTCTTTCAATAAAACTGTTTTTAATTACTGGATGGATGCCCAAGAAGCAATTTTATCACATATATACTATATATTTATATCTTTGCATTTCACGGAAATACAAATAATGCAAATAATTGATATTGTATTGTATCTGTTTATCGATCGAACTTTTAGAATAGATCAGAAGCATTTAAAAAAAAATATGTTACTTTATTATTTTTTGAAAACCTTCCAAAGTTCTGCTTTCCCGGCTCTGAAATTCGCGAACAACAATCACATATCCTTCACGGTCTTTCATCCAATTCCCCATCGTATTGTGCACGAGGAATAGAAGATTCATGCCAAAAGTTGACGCCATTTCATAATCGATAATAATTGAGAATGGATAAATTGCGAAGGGGCTTTTATGGTATACGACGAGTGAAAATGGATTTTTTATATTATATGTTTTCCTATTGTCAATTGTGTCTATTCCAATGCGATGTTGTTTTGATCAACGATGAGTAGATACTTATGATGATTTACTGTTATTGTATTACATGTCGTTTGTTAAAGATTTATTGCGCATTCGTTTTAAAATTATATATCCGATTGTGTGTATGAACATAAATGTTTTGTATATGCTAAAAAATGTGTGGCGAATTTTTATTCGCGAAACGCATTTTTCCAGATTGTGCCTCGAGGGTTTGAATTATTATCGTTTTGCAATAATGTACTAACTTCCGTTTCTATATGATTGTGAAATTTGACATATTCAATATGATATAGAAAAAAATATATATTCGATTTGAGTAACACTCAAGTGTTAATGGACTGTTTCGTGAAGCGTTTAAAACATGGTATAAAATAGAAGCAAATTTAATTGACTTGTGGATTTAATATTTAATTTACGTTTATAATAAATACCTAAATTGAAATAATATTTTATAAGGAAAAGATTTACAAAAGTATAGAATAATATATGATAATAATATTTTATGAAATAAATTCACCTCAATCTATATTGTTGATATTTTGCCAAAGAAATTTGACTTCAGACTCAATAACATTTTTTGATATATTTTTAAATATTCATTATTAAACATTTATTCAATTATTAATATTAATTAATAATTAATTTATAATTAATTATAAAAAACATAATTATTTAAACTTTCCATTATATTATAGACATATTTTGCCTATATTAGAAGACTTTTATTTAGCAATATTTCAATCCTATACGTTTTGTAACCTTATTATATTATTAAGTATTTATAAAATTTCATAGTTGATCATTATTATAAAATCATTTCAGGAAAACAAAAAACCAGAAACGCAAATATTACACCATCCGGTAGAATTTGAAGTATCACAAAACATTTGATTTGGGATATGCTCATAAGTAAAAGTATTTTATTTTTATAAACAAATATTCCACGCATATCAATTTAGTTGTAGTGTTTGCAAAGATTTCCTCATAACCAATAAAATCATTGAGTTAGGAACTAAAAGTTCCAGGTTTGATATCCACCTTAGAAAGCCATACAAAATATCACCGCAAGCAGTTACAATATCGGTTTCTAGTTAAAATAACAATTTGAAATATGTTCTCAAATAAACATAGTCCAACTCTTGCATTTTTACACCAAACTGAAAATCAACAGTTATGAAGAAATTCTAATAGTATTAATCTTCAATCGCAGTTAATAAGCATCATTACAACAGCGTATAAGACACCAGAGTTCTGATTGGTGTTCAAATATTTATCTGATGTTATTTTTTAATAATATTTGGAGAGCAATCAGAAATTAAGGATTCTATAAGCAATTTTGGTAAATTACTTACACACTATGTAGCTTTTACTAGTTGGCTACCCAAACCTAGTTGTATCATTTCTATGAGATTATTACAATATCTGTAATAGTGATGTTTTATTATAAATGCAGCACTGCTAGGTGAGGGCTATTTTCACTTGAAAACATATTGTTACTTATATTTCCAAATAAAAACCGATGTCACGACTGCTTGATATCAGGCTGCTCGAAGCGGCATCGAACCCAGAATTTTTGATTCTGGTCCAGTCCAGTTCATTGTAACCATTTACCTACAATTAAGCCCTGTACGTAAAAATTTACCTACTAATACGTAAAAAATGACAAATTATTGCGCAAAACATATATTTTAAATTGTGAATTAAAAACTTAAAAACTTAGAGGGGTACAATGGTTTTGGATGGTTAACTAAACCTTCAATTTCAAACCAAAGAAAGGTAAGGTTGCTTCAGTTGTACCGCTAAGAAACAAGATTTGTAACACTTAATTTAATTAAAATAAAAAAAAACAATTTTAGCATTGATTGAATCTTTATTTATAGTTGGTTTATGATTAACAAATACTGATATAATTTTTTAACCAAAAATGGTATTTTGACATTTATTAAAAATATACTAAAGGTATGGTTAAGGTGTGTGTGGTATTGCAATATTTGTACCTGCTTATTGGTACCGACAAGCATTGGCACACATACGTGCAAAATCTATTTATCTATTTATTAAAAATCTATTATAAATTTATACAATTTCTATACATAAAGTGATTTCGTATTCATGGCAACCAGTTCGCATCCAGTAAACAAGTTTTCTTATACTTAAAGAAAAATCTAGTAAATGGAACCAAAGCAATATTTATATCGTAACAACTCGCCACTGTCACAATGTATAGTAAAACTTCACACAATAGTTATCCGTATCTCATTGAGTATAAATCATATCTTTACATTAACCGACCCCTTATACATTCCAGTCTAGTATTATTATATGCAAAAGGTTCGTATATCCGCTTATCGTTCAGTTGAAATCTCGGCAGTAACATAACCATCGGTCATTCCAGAATGGTCTATTCAACTATTCACTATTTTGTATGAAGCCGGAATATTGCATGTGGACATACCCGTTTCCGAATTCGGGACGACAGCTAGGCGAGGATTGCGCGAATCTTTGAATGGAATCAGGAAGCGTGGGAACATTTGGGAAATTCAACAATACGGAGTGAACGACGTAAAGGGTGATACTGCCGACGCCTCAATTGTCTGTTTTGGACAAGGCGAAAGCGTTATGATCAACGTCACGGAGGAGTTGAAGTTAATTCAATGCAATATTTTTCAACTTCCCATATGTAAGATGACTTTATTTTTCTGAGTCGAAACCGGGATGGCAATATTTAGTTATGCTAATCCGGGACGGGGGGTATATGATAACTGTTTTTTATATAATTTTTTTTTTATAATAATTGCGAACTTTAGTAAGAACTTTATTATTCGATTATGTCATACTTTTTCATCTATGATAATATATCTTATATGGATCTATATGTTTTTCGCGCTTTTGAGCCTTGTATAATATTCTTTTCAATTTTATAATATTTATCATAAATATTTTGAAAAAAATTAGCACTTGTTCGTTTGTTTTCATAATTACTGTTAATTCATCTGTTAATTTTTATAAAACCGGGACATTACGGGACAAAAGATCTAAATCCGGTACAAATCATGCTTTTAAAATAATTCGGGACACAAGGTGAAAATGCGGGACTGTCCCGGCCAATCCGGGACGTATGGTCACCTTACCATATAGTAAGTTATAGTAATTGTAAAGAATTTTGTAAATGATTGTTTTTGCATATCTTAACGTTTCAGGACCTTCTGAACATTTTGGAACACCTTAGAAAAAATGGCCGCATTTATGTGTGTGTTTGCGTGTGTTTGCGTGTGTATGCGTACGTGTGTTTGATTTGAAGATGCTGATTAGTTTTTAGATTGTGTGTGTGTGTCGTGTGTTTGTATACAGTTTTCTGTCTACAATGTTGGGAGCACGGATCAACCGATTTGAATGATTCGATTTGATTTGATCATTCGGTTCGTATTGATGAGAAGGTGCGCCGATTAGTTTCTGACAAAGGCAGTAAAGTATTCTTCTGATTCAGGCATTTTTCATTAAATCAAAATTTTGTACTACGATGTAACTTTAAAATATTTATTTATCTATGCCGACTTCTTTGTTGATATCGGTACGCATACAAGGGCAGATCTCTATT
Organism: Ctenocephalides felis; assembly: GCF_003426905.1. NCBI lineage: Eukaryota > Metazoa > Arthropoda > Insecta > Siphonaptera > Pulicidae > Ctenocephalides > Ctenocephalides felis. The sequence continues at coordinate 18,322,460 of NW_020539725.1, forward strand.
TACATACACGATGGCTAATCACAATCGACCCGTATAGAAATGATCTCATCGAGAGCGAACGACGAACAGTTCGCACGTAACGGACTTTCGTTGCATTTGTACGGATTTACACCCTAGTCGCGTCTAAAGAAGTTTTACTTCAAAGTTTTACTCCAGTCGTTACTGAAAACAGGAGTAAATGCGCAAAAAACAAACAGTTTTTGAGAGAACTTCACATTCTGTTAAAACGATTCAAAAACATTCGCTTCGTATTGATTGAGTGAACAAATTTTACAGTTTTGCGAATGCAAGATTAGCGGTTTCGGAGATACAGAGCAAAAATTGCATAGAATAGCAACTTTTGAGAAAAGGCGCATCCAATTAGAGTAATTCACAAATTATGTTTCTTGTGTCGACGGTGTTTGTTGATTATGTTCTCGTTCTTGTAGATAATCATAGATAAAGTTCGGGGTCCAAATAGCACTTACGTATATTATATATCATATATATAATATACATACATTGTATACCATAGATAAAATTTATAGTATTTATAATAATCATCTTAAAATATTTAAAACAATTGTTATTATTTATTGATAAATTTTAAAAAATAAAGAAACAAGATTTGTAATACTTAGTTTAATTAAATTAGTAAAAAAACATTTTTAGAATTGATATTTTATTTATAGTTCGCATATTATTAACAATTACTGATATTATTATTTTAATAGAATAGTTATTTTGACGTTCATGAAAAATATTCTAGAAGTATGCGCAAGGTGTGTCATTGCCTTATGGGCACCACTTAAAACATCAGTCGTACCCAGTCGTACCTGCTACTAAACAAATATATATGAAATTCAGTCTAAAACAAAAATTTATTCTGTTATTAGTTGCCAAATTAAACATAATTATTTAAATAACAACTTAATAGTTTCAAAAAGTTACGGAAGTTCTTATAAATACAGAATAAGTCAGGGTGTTAAAAATATTGATATTAATAATAGTTGATGGAGATTATTATAAAATTAAAAGTAGTCAACAAAAAATTCTATTTTTTTGCAAATAAACAATTTCACCATTCCCAAATAAATTTTTCGAATTTTATTCACAAATTTTATGGCTTTGTGGTAAATATATAAACGTTACAATATGTAAAAATTACAAATCCCAAATTGACAATAACAAATTAAATTATTTTTCTAAAATTTTTAGAGAACCGAATATTATAAATATTTCCAAAAATATTAAAAGTAATGTAAGTAAAAAATGTATTAAATATTGTTATAATTTTTCCTCTTTTTGTGGATTTCTATTTTGATTTGTTTCAATTTAATCGATTTTTATTTGTTTCATTATTTTATCATCGAATAATTGTAATCCCTAACCAAAAATCACTTGTTTCTTGGAGTACACCACTAAACATGCAAGTGCTGCCTCTAGTGGAAGTAAATTAAATTATTAACTTTTGCCAGGTTAATAAATTTTAGTGCTGATGTCTGCTTTGAGGCGCGCATAAGAATTATTAGTGTTAAACATGCAGTATATTAATTCTTCTAGTCATGTGTAGATCAAATAATCTAGTATCAAGTCAATGTGATTTGATAAATATTGCATAATTGATTTAGTGCATAATAATTGTTCGGAAGTGTTTTGATATTTCAGTATGTAAGTGGCTAAGTCGTAACTTCTATTCAATTAATACAGTAACCTTGAAATTCAGTAATACTCCAAAATCATAACATCGCTTCTGTCTGTCATTAATATGTCGTCAATGTTTGAAAACATATCATCTACATGATATGGACTTTTTAATGCAAGTGTATTGAAACAGTGAATTAAATTCAGTGTAGTATAGCATTGATTTAGTTATTTACTTTTTGTGTGCAAAGTGTTTAGTGTGTAAGATGATATTCAAATCTCATTGCTGTAAATTGTTGAAGAAGTGCCGAATGAAGGTAATTATCACAAAATATGCTAAACATGCACGAAATTGCCTTGATTAGAACATTATATAAATTAATCAGATGAATCATATTTATTTTATCTAGGTTAGTGCTGAATGCTGAAGGCATAAGAAGACATTTTACACCGAAATTCAAGGTAAGATGCTTAATATATTTCAGTGACGCCAAGTACTTCGTACAGTTGGAATGATAAAATTAATATTACATAACTATTTATATCAGCAAGTATGATTGAGTGTAAAATAACTATATCAGTGATCTCGTGGATATTACTGGACTGGCCAACTGCTGGGTTGCCATCCATTCAAGATTCATATAATAGGAAAAGGCAAATCAATTACTGAATGTCCTAAGCGTGACAGATTAAAGTAATTGAAATAAAAACAATAAAAAAAGTTATCTAAATTTCGAAAAGAATAAAATGGCAGGCGTAATACTAACAAACAACGAAACGTCATGAAAAGATCCTGAAGTGAAACTGTTGAAATAAAGTAATCAATAGTTTTTGCTATTTTTTTTAAATAGTAACATTAAAACAAATATGATAATGTATTGCAAGACTATGATCAATTAATGGGCCGATATTGCTGTAAAATAGATTAATGTTATGGCAAGGCTATGCCACGTTCCAGTTTTCATACAAAATGGTACTAAATACTATCAGTGTTTACTAATCACTTATATGATATTAAACCGTATAACAAAGATCCAGTCACGATAACAGTTTTTTTAGCATTTGTACGTTTTCTAGGTTAGGTTTTTTATCTAAAGCTCCTGACGCCTTTAACAGTTTTTATTACCACTTTATGTGAAAACTGCTACATAACATAGCCTTGCTATAACATTGGTCTATTTTACGGCAGAATCGGGTCCTGAATCTTATCAGTTATAGGTCCACTATATACATACACTACAGAGGTTTACTAATAACCAATTTACCGTCTTCAGTAATTAGGTGATCTCTGTTCATCGGACCGAATTCTTGATCTAATATATAACGAGATATCTAGAGATGTTAATAAATAAAAAATAATAATAAAATTTATTATATAACATATTATTATTACATCGATTTTTATTCAAGGATATAATTTCAGTATTTCCACGTAGACAAATGTTTAAATTACCATTTAATTTACTATTCTCCCAGCCACATAATTATGGTTGATAAAAATAGTGACATATTCGTACCCAGTCTCCCCTACTACTTTTTACGTAAACTCGATCTATTAGTTATTTCACTGGACATGATTTGATATCTGATACTTACAGAGTAACTTCTAATTTTTTTTAATTTATTTTCTTATAAATTATAATCTGTCTAAATCGAAAGACATTGAGTAATTAGTGTGACAAATAACATAAAATTTTAAAAGGAAAACCCAGTGGTTCACCTTTTATTAATGTACTAAATTAAAAATTTTGGTATTATAAAGAAAAAAGGAAACTCAAATATATTCATGCAATTATAAACAAAGTACATTACACAGACTACATATACACATACATACACACACCTATTATATATAATATGGTAGAACAACTTATTATTGATTGAGTGTTAAATCTATTAAATGCTTTTTTTAGTCTTATATTATGTGTGGTGTTGTAAAGACTTGCTATCAGTTCATTTGGATGATGGTCAATTTTGCTCTTGAAGTTAAGGGCGTTTTTTTAATTTATTCACTAATTGTGAGTGTATCGGTGTCCTGATAAATTAACCATATCGGAACATACCTTGGCACAGCTTCTAAATTTATTCAACATAAATGGTAATGTATTGTCATACTATGGTCAATTTAATCTTATTACTTCACATACACTGGACGTACTCATTACTAATTCATTTACAAATCATCAATTTACCGTCTTCAATAATTAATCGCTGTCCATCGGTCTTCGTCCGAATTCTTGAACAGCCCTTTGTATAAATCTGACCCCTTCAAGACCGCAAGCTCCTCAGACGAACCCTTGAAAGTAACCGTCCGATTGCGTTGACGTCAGTCCCTTGCTCGGACCTTCTTCCTAGTATCGTCACACTTAATCGAATTCGTTTCTTTCGTAAAATTCCCATTAACTGCTAGTCTCTGAACTAGTGCTTCTGATTGTGAGCATTAAACGTGTTATAATATAATAGTACAAGAAATTGAAGACCAAACAACGCTATTGATGTTTCTTGCAAGATTTTGGGGGTAATAAATTAGAGTGATTTTCTTTAAATATGTCTATTAAAAAAACAAGGAATGCAGTAGCGATTTTATTATTGATCCATAGCTGCGAGTATAGTTTTCGGATCAAAACCACTTTTTGAAGTAAAACTTCTTTAGTCGTGACTAGGATGTAAATCCGTACAAATGCAACGGAAGTGCGTTACGGCAGGTAAGAGTCGATAAGATAAGAGTCGAGTACCAATGATTCGTTATTTGCTCTCGATGAGGTCATTTCTATACGGGTCGATTGTGATTAGTCGTCGTGTATGTAAATAGAGATCTGTCGTTGTATGCGTACCGGCATCAACGTTGTATGCGTACCGATATCAACAAGGAAATTGGCATAGATAAATAAACATTCTAAAGTTATACATCGTAGTAGAAATCTTGATTTAATGAAAAATGTCTGAATCAGAAAAGAATATTTTACCCTGTTCCTTGAAAATAATATAACAAATTAAACATTTGTGCCGTGTACTAAACGTAAGTTTAATGATTAGAAATTATTTCTATATTATTCGTAGTTTCTATAAATCTTTGAAGTTATTAAAATGGAAAATATTTTTAGGCAGGACAGATATTACAACTGTTCAAAGAATGAAATTATATCGCCAGCGAAAAAGTCAAAAAAATTCAAGCCAATGAATGTATGTTAATTTTAATTACATAAAGTTCTTCAAATACAATTATTACATCATGAGTGAAATTGTGAAAACAGTATTTGTTTAGGCGTTGTTTAATATAATCCACTGTAAAAATCTATTATAGAATTTATTAATCAGCAATCACTTCATTTCTCTAAGGAAGGTTCAAGTCCTGAATGCTAATTACAATTACAAACCGATCATGTCGTATTTGAAGTATGACTATAATGTTTTTAAATGTTATACATATTTTTAATTCTATTATAAATATATAATTTATAACTTATCATTAAATAAATATGTATAATGGTTGACACCAATAAATGTGTGCATCACGAGTGTTACCATATTACTGATGAACATTATTCAAAATTATGATATGATGTATTTATTCATACTTAAATGCCATCTTATACAGTAGCAAATAAGTTTTTCTTCAATCGCGTGCAAACCTTGCGCGCACTCTTTTTTTAAAATTTGTTTTATGCCTGAGATTTAATTAATTGTAAAAAAGTACAAAAAAATCTAAGGTCTGCGTCCACTGATGCAGTTTTTTTTTATCTTGATGATGGTACAAAAATTGAAAACACTTAATAAACATTTATATTTATATTTATTAACCATTTAACTGTTTTGCTCACATCGAACAGGGTACACAGTTTCGTCAACTTGAGCTAGTAAGATATCGGTTGAAAATATTTGGTTTATTTCTGAAAATTGAGAAATGTTATTACTGCATTTTACTTATTTGTTAACATTAGCATATATTCTATAGGCATATTCTGATGTATATTTTTTTTTCAAAATTTAAATTTAAATAGCAATTGGTCAATGTTTTATAGACATGAAAATTGAGAAATGTTATTACTGCATTTTACTTATTTGTTAACATTAGCATATATTCTATAGGCATATTCTGATGTATATATATATTTTTTTTCAAAATTTCAATTTAAATAGCAATTGGTCAATGTTTTATAGACATGACAACTCAACACATAAAATTCTGCCACCATAACAAGTATATTTGTCAATTACAGTAAAAACTAGTTAATGGAATTAAAATGTATCACTCGGTTATATTTTTAATTTTTTGTTGAATTTGTTTTTTGTAATTTTTAAATTTTGTACGATTTTCTTCCTAAGATATTTAGTCTGATTGCTTTTACACCCCTGACTCATTGCTAAAATAAATTTAAAAATTTTGGTGTATTACGTAATAAAATTTATGTATTTTTTTCATAATTTTTGAAATGTGTTGTTTTACATAAAAAAAATTAAAAAATGTATAACTTTCTAAAAAACTGGTTAGCAGTAAATGATAACTATTTGTATACCTTTACTCATATAACATTTAAAGTTTTTACTTTGATGTTGACATAATGTATTAAGTCAAAATTTACTTATCTCAGAAATAATATTTATATTATAATTTTGAATTTGGTGGGGATGTGTATGCACAGTTTTAGTAACAAATTTATTTCACTCTTCTTTTTATAAAAAAAATACAATAATTTGTGATAACTAAACATAGAATTAATAATAATTTATGGATTTGACCATAGGGTATGCAACACTACGTAATGAGAACATTAAAATGGTTATATCTATATAAATGTTGTTTATCACAATTTGACTAACAGAACAATTTTTACAAGATTCTAAAGATGAGTTTCATAATTACACGAATATTGAATACAATAGAAAAACATGTAGAAGCATTTAGTTCTTGTTCATAATAAAATTCAGGAATACAGCATAAAATTATTCTTAAATAAAGTAAACTTTTGAAAACATTCATAGAAAGGAGGCTCCTGAGATCGATTCGAAAAAGTATGCATATTATCCTTTCACTAATAACGACTTTCTTGGATATCCCTGTTACATTCGGTCAGTTATTCAACATGAAATCAGTTTTATTATAAGCTAGAAGCTTCCCCTAAACATAAATCGCTCCTAAGTGATTGTCCGAAGTATTTGAAATAGAAGGGCCTTGACTGAGATTGCAAACAGTAAATTTTCGATACGAAACATTTAGATCAGAAGCACTCACGAGATGTTTACACGAGGATGCTTAATTCAATAATGATGACAAGAATGCGTTCCAGAGAGCCAGAAGTTGTATTTAGCACGATGTGGAGGTTCTGGGTCGAATTATGCTATGTACTGTCCACGTTTTAGGGTTCCCATTTAGTTAATAAATATGAGAATGTTATTTTAGTTACGTGATTGTTTTTATTTTATGTTATCTGCTCTTATCATTACAAAAAAATAGTATTCAGGTAAGCGAAACGATCGGTGGTGAAATCGATTTGGGCGTGGGCTAGCCTTAAACCCAGGTTTGCTGATTTAATTCCTGTACCGGCCAAGTCCGACATCAGACAACGTTTGTGTCAAATTTCCGCTTGAGGTTATAGATCTAAAATATAATCTTTAGTAAAAATTGCCTGTCGTGGGTATAGCTGTATATAATCATGAAAATGTCAACAATTACTTCGAGTATAGTTAATTAGTCACAACTGGATTGGACAACTACTGGATTGCCAACAAAAAAAAAGCATATTATAACGTCAAAACTATTACTGAAGATCCTAATGTAACTGATTGTAATTAAAACTATAACGAAAAGAACTTGTCCGATGTTAATTTAGCGTTCAAAATTGACTCTAATTTTTATGAAACAACTCGAATTACTTTGTTGATATTTGTTTAAATATAATGAATTGACCTTAAATTATTGAAAATTATGCACTGCAATAAAAGCTTATCGCTCATTAAAGTTTGGATGATTTTTTGCATTATATTTTTATCTTAAAATGGCCAGAATACCTACTAACTTAATTTAAGCTCTTTTCATTTTACTAACATAGATTTATTTCATTAACATAGATTATCTACATTTTGCAGTTTAACCATAAATGTATAATTTTAACAATAATGTCGGATATATGTAATTTTGGCAGAAGTCTGATTTTGTGTGTATATAAAGAATTATAATATCCAACTATGAATGGAATCGAGCATTTTACACCTTACTTCTGATTATTGCCTATTGTTAATAATAATTCTTAAATGTAAAACAGTCTTCAATAACACACTTCAACAAAATATAAAAAGTTGTCTGTATTGGCCCAATATAGGCAACTATTGGATGCATAGAATACTAATAGGTGTGCAAAATATGGCAAAATGGCAACAGATGGCAAAAAATCTCCGATCTAGTAATTCTTCGCCATGATTATTAAAGTCTTATGGTTTCTATTGTTTCTTGGCTCTTTTTTATTTATTTTTTTACATAATTTATGTAAGGCTTTCAGTGATTTGGTGACAAATGTGTAGATATAAGATTTCAAAATGCCACCTAGTGGTAGTCATTTTAGGTTTGAAAATAAAAGATACAGAAATGTAATAGTACGTCTACATTACATTCTTCTGTCCTCAAGTCTTTTGCAAGTTGGTTCGAAAATTATTCAAATCAAGTTTAGTACTTATATGCATATCATATAAATTTTTCTGTTACCGTGAACATATTGGAGTCCTGGTGGATCAGCCAATTTAGGACATACATGGGCGCCTTTGGTATTTTTTATGAATTTTATTTTGTGACTTTAGCAAAATGTTAATTTTTGGTTTTAGCCTGTTTTAAAAGACCTGAGAAACGGATTTGTGTAATGTTTTTTTCATCTTTATTGTGTTTTCTTCTGTAGAATCCAGCAGCAATCTATAATAACACGAAATGTTACTTTCATTTGGAAGCATACTTTGCCTTATATGTTTAAGTAGAAACAGCCATCACTACATACATAACCTTGGTTTCAACTATTATCAATTTAATATATTTATAGTGATTACAATTCTTAGCCCAGATGAAAAATACTATTTTTCCATCAGTTTATTCTCAACTAAAGCAACTCATACTGATGATTGTTATAATCATCAATCACTACCGCTCACAACAGCGTGCCAAAAATCCCCAATCTAGATAAAATTTGCACAAAAAGTAAACTTGATTATCTTGCTATATTATTATAATCAACCTTTATAAAAAAGTCTTATTTAAATGGAAATCATTGACCGACGGCGAGCAATACAGAAATATCTGTTAGGGGAGTTAAGAATTCATCGCACATAATTTCGTAGCTCTATTGTTGAGCACGGGTATCAATCAGATTCAATCAAACGAAACTTATTGTCAGTCACAAGGCGAATCGGTCAAATCTCTTTTTGGCGGCAGTGGACACATCAAATAATAAAAATTTCGCAATAGGCCGATCCGCCCCTTTTCGGGCGCTCGAGGGTTGATTTTGCAACGTTTTTAATGAAGTGTACGTGCTGGTGATCAGAATCAAATATGGTGGATAATGTACAGCAGATCTATTTTGTGAATAAAAAAAGTATGAATTATTATTAGTATTATTATATTTATTGCCTTTGGCATATCTCCTAAAATAGACAAGTAACTGCAGGATTAAAAAAAAAAATAAATTAAAAATGTAAAATCTGACCATTATGTAAAAGATTTTGAGATTGACAGATTGCAACATGAATTTTTATTCAATCTTGTTCTAGTAGTGCAAGTTCTCTGGCTAATGAGGTGATCCCCAAGGCGGCTTTTGTAATTGTCTGAATGTGTTCGTGTGTCATCGATCACTGTGCTCATATATTATTAATATATTAACAGTAATTAGAATTAATCGAGATCTATGAGCTATTGTATTGCCTCTGATGAATTTATTAATAGTAATTCTACCAATTCCAAGGAATAGTTAACTTTGAAGAGTTTACTATGTTTTCTTGGAAAGACATTGCCATCTCAAGTTAAAACTGATGTCACTACTGCTCGACATCAGGCTGCTTAAATTCGGTATCAAACCCGACTCTTCTGAATAGAAGCCGTTAGCTCTAACCACTAAACCATAGGAATATCCAGAAAGAATGCTTTTCCAGATGACAATCCAATTTTGATCAATTTCACGTTAATGACGTCTAATAACACTAGAAATATATATATATATATATATATATATATATATATATATATATATGTGATTGTCGATTTATAGAAATAAAAAAATAAAATCCATAATATATTTTAATCTTTGAGATCTGCACTAATAGACAAACTTTTATCACTGCTTGCCAGTAACCAATGAATTTAAATTAATTTGTTGAATTTACAACTTAGAAATAGATTCAGAATTTCGAACGTTTTGAAACTTCTTAATATTTCTCATGCTATAAATAATATTTCATTTAAATCTAAACTAATTGGAATTAAAAAAAATAATGGGACAAATTGAAATTATTGAAACTCTTATTGGAATTGGAATTCTAAAGAATTTATTTTATTTTATTGTTGTTGTTAATTTTATCGGGCGGTAAGAATATTTTCATAAAAGATCTACGTAACTCCTAACACGTGTAATAATAGGTTACTATTTAATATGTTTTAATTAATTTTATCTAAAACGTGTTTTTTATTATATCAGAATAGAAACACTGTAAAAATCACGATTTCATCTTTTTATTGGAAACTTTGTTTATTCTAACAGGCATTTATATCATATGTTCAAATATAACAAATATTATAAAATATATTCTAAATTTAAAATATTCTCAAACATTATTATAATAAAAAATATGAATTACCATTTTGATCCCAATTTTTCATTACATATTGCATAAATTACATATGCTTTATTGTTATGTGTTTGAAATAATTGTTCTGTATAATAATACTCTATTTCCTACACTCTATAACTGAATTACTACAATGACCATTATTCACATAAGCCAGCTGTTACATGCAAATTTTCTCAAAGAATAGCCTTTGATCTATTTACACAAAATTCGCCCCCAGAAAAATATGCAAATATGCGGTTGAAAAATGAATAGTTGGTCCGAAGGGTCAAACGATTTCGCAGTCTGGCATGAAATTGAAAATCATAGTCTTAACTCTATTGACCCTTGTGATACGACCTTAGTTTGATCCATTTTCTAGAGAAGATAATTACATGGTGATAAAACAAAATAAACTGTATAAAACTAGAGAAGGTATAATTTAATTTTCATCAATTTATTACATATTTTCCTTTTGTAATCTTTAATGAAAATTAAAAATACTTTATATGTTGTATTACTTATTTCCAGTTTTATGAAAGTATAAACATATAACATCAATTAAAACTAGGTGTGAGTGTCATTTTGCCCTAAGGCATATTACAAAAACTTCCCGATTTATGTAATAATCAATTTATTTCAATAAGAATTGAGATTTGGCAACTTTTAAAATTGAGATGATAGAGTTTGATGAATAAAAATAATTGAACCAATTTTTGTAGGCTAATAATATTTTAGAATGTTTGTAAAGACCATGTAGTTATTCTTTCATACAACATTTTATCAAAATCGTAAATCTCAACAATTAAATGCGAAAGAACAACCCGGCCGATTTTTTACATAAACTAATCGGAATGTGTTCCAACAGAAATCTTTTAAATAGTATCTAAATTTTCAAAATTAATTCAGGATTTTTGCACAATCATGAACGAACATTTTTGCTAGTTCTAAAAAGGGGCATTTAATTTTTTGAAACTATCACCCTAATATAACAAACAAATTATTTTAATTAGTTAACATTATATTTGTATGATGTTGGTTAATATTTAACTTTCCGTAGGGTAAGTTATAGGAATAGCTAAAATTCGAAAATGAAAATGTTTATATATCTTTAAGTTTCACTTCTGAACATTTTGTTTTACCTTAGAAAAATTGGCTATATGTGTGTGAGTGAGTGTATATGTATATATGTGTGTATGTTTGGATACAATTTTTGATTCACGAATTTGAGAGCACGGATCAACTGATTTGAATGATTCAAAAAACAATCGATTCGTATTAACGGGTAGACGTGCTGAGTTTTTGGCAAAGGCATATCCGGCCGTTTTGGGGCAAAAAGTGCCAGAAATAGAAATACAGTTTCTGAGAGAACGGAGTCATTTGAATAATTCAAAAAAACATTTAACTTGTATTGATGGACTGAAGAATTGATTAAACTTTTTCGAAGAAGATCCCAACAATTTTTGAGAATTAGTGAAAAACAGTTAAAATGTGCCATTTAGCGATCAATAATGGTTATCAGATTACATCAAATTATCAGATATTTCATAGAGATTTCAATAATGAGTACAAATTTTGTTCACATTTCTATGTGTTACGTACTAAGATTCATATATAAAACTTAGTACGCAACACATTATGATGTTTAACCGTAAAACTGCGACGCAGCGCTTACGCGCTTTCAAAGTTGTCCTTTTGAAGAAAACTAAAAAAAATCAAATGTTTACCAAATTTTCAAAACAAGTTTAAAAAAAATCATAATTTATAATAAAATTCTAAATTAAATAAAAAGTTTTTAGAAATGTTTAAAAAATTCAAAGTTTTTAAAATTCCGGTTGGTGTGAGATGTTCCAGCAATTTTCCTTTAGATAAGATACCATGCAGCACTAGTTTATATTATGATGGTTAGCTAAAGTAAACTTTATGATCATCGAATCATCGCGACGAGTTCTAAATCTGCCATAAGTGGCTGCTGGAATGAAATCACGTCCACTTTACTATTGGATTTTAGCAGACCATCAGAATTAAATTTTACATGGATGAAATATTTTAGATTCTAGTCCATGCCGAGCTAATATACTGCAGTAGAGCAAAAGTGCCTTTGAGCGTCGAACATATGAACTCACAAAGCCAACCGGATAGACGTGAAGCCCGAACAAATTCAATTATGCCCTCTACGCGCGATTTCGGACACAAAGCCGAAAATGTTTGTGTATTTTCAAAGCGCAACTAATTTTCTCTGACAATGAAAGCAGTTTTATAGGAATAACTAGCTGTAAGTGGAATTCTGTCTTAAGGCAATTAAGGCATCGTGCCTTAAGGCAAATTGCTGGAACTTCCCGTACCAAAATTTTTTTTTTAAAAACGATTAAGATTTTTGAAAAAAATTTACTTTGAAAAAATAAGATTTTTGAGAAACTATATATTGGACAAAAAATTACTTTTTTTTGAAAAAAAAAAATTTTTTTTATTTTTTTTTTAAAAAAAAAAAATGTTTTATTTTATTTTGACATATTTTGGAAGATCTAAACTTTTTTTCAGAGCAATCGTACTGCTTTAACTGCATAAAGACGAAATATCAAAGCCCGTAAGCGCCGCGTCGCCGTCTAACGCGTAAACATTGGTACGGAACCCATAGAAATGTAAAAAAAATTTATACTTATTGTTAAAATCTCTATAAAATATTTGATAATTTGATGTGCATATGTCTAATGATCATTTTTGACCGCTAAATGGCATTTTTTTTTACTTTTTTCATCAGATCTCCGAAACCGTTAGACCTGCCTTCATGAAAATTTGATCAATTCTTTATCTTGTCAATACAAGTAAAATGTTTTTTGAAATATTCAAATCGGACGCTCCGTTCTCTTAAAAACTGAGTTACCGTTTTCGGCACTTTTTGCCCCGTATCTTTGGAACGGCTAGACCTGCTTTCGCCAAAAACTAATCAGCACGTCTCCTTATTAATACGAATCGAATGTTTTTTGAATTATTCAAATCGGTTGATCCGTGTTCCCGAAATCGTCGACGAAAATTTGTATCCGCACATACATACACACACGCACATACATACATACATACATACATACATACATACATACATACATACATACACACACACACACACACACACATACATCCATTTTTTCTAAGGTATGCCAAAATGTTCAGAAACCTCTGAAACGTAAAGATATATAAACATTTTCATTTTCGATTTTTTTGCGATTACTATAACTTGCCCTACGGGAAGTTAATAATAATAATACCCGCAGCGAGTGAATAAAACGGATAGAACTAGACGTTGTATGCCTTAGTAAAATAAAATTCATTTTTGTGGTTATTGGTCAGCAAATTAGTTAGCCAAGTGTCGTTAAATATGTACAATGTCTCATATTCTTCGAGTGATACTTCAATTGCATAATAGAAAGTCAATTACGAACTACATTGATTAAGAGTGATGTGATGTACCATCTGCACAGTAGTAGTTCACCGCCACCTGCACCGTATAATCGATATAATTATTGTGTTTTATTACTATGAATTTATCACAACTTTTCATAAAAAGTGAATTTATCATAACATTTTGAGGTTGTTGGACAATATTAGACCAGTGTCGTCAAATCTGTAGTAGGTACAATGTCAAACTATTCTATAAGTTCGTGAGCAAAAATGACACTTTGAATTCTCGAACTAAAGTATCAGTCACTAAAGAATATATTCGAACTTCCTTTAAGGTAAGTTATAGTAATTTCAAAAAATCGAAAATGAAAATTTTTATATATCTTTACATTTCAGAAGTTTCTGAACATTTTGGCATACCTTAGAAAAAATTGATGTGTGTTTGTGTGGTTGAATACAAATTTTCGTTGACGATTTTGGGAACACTGTTCAACAGATTTCAATGATTCAAAAAACATTCGATTTGTAATGATAAGTAGACGTGCTGATTAGTTTTTAGCAAATGCATGCCTGGCCGTTTTGAAGATACGGGGCAAAAAGTGCCAAAAACGGTCACTCAGTATTTAATAGAACGGAGCGCCCGATTTTAATAATTAAAATTTCTTGCTTGTATTGACAAGATGAAAAACTGATTAAATTTTTGGGAAGGCAGGTCTAGCGATTTTGGAATCTAGTAAAACAAGTAAAAAAAATCCATTTGGCAGTCAAAAATGATCATAAGACATGTGCACATTAAATTACTGGATATTTTAAAAATACTTATAAATTTTGTTCACATTTCTATGGGTTTTCGCGTCGATATATGGACTCTATGGAGCTAAAGCAGTGCTTTGAAAAATAAAATAAAAAATAAAAAGTTTAAAATTTCCAAATATTTTAACTTTTTTTCCAAAATGTATTTTTGTAAAAAATTTAAAAATTTTCAAAAATCTGATTTTTCCTTCAAAGATTTTTTCAGAAAAACATTTGTTTGCACCATACAACTATTTCCATTCTATATATTTATTAATAAAATTGTGAATGGAATTATTTTTGTTGGAATTATCATAATCTTTCAATAATATTTCAAAGTTTTGAAAAAAAAACTAATGTCAAAAAAAAAGATCAAAAAAATTATATTTTTCAAATTTTTTTTGTAATAATTGCTTCAAGGCACAAGCTTAATTCCTACTGATAATTCTAGGAAAATTCTAATAATCATTTTAAATGCTGCTTCAAACTGCTAAAACAATTTTTAGTGAAGTTCTGAGTATCGATTCAAAGTTTGATTATCGATATATTTTCATTTTCAAAAGTTTGTATCGAAATCAATTTTCAAACGTGTGGCCTGATATCTTAGTGGGTTCTTCAACATATTATTTTGCTATAATGCTGTAAGTTTTATACAAAAAAAATATTTTCAAATTTTTCTTATAGCTATACAAATGAATAATCTACTATTTATGCAACACATTACTTTTGATTACTTAATATATTCCATGCCTCAGAGTCATTTTGACTCACAAAATTTGGGTTAAAACTTTTCTCAACCTTCAAAAATTTTCTTTTAATTATAGATATCGTATTTTCATAAGTATTGTATTTTTATACGTACTTTACAAACGTAAAAAAATTTTGTTTTAAAAATGATGCATTTAACTGAGTTTTCACTAGTTTTACAAATTTTTATTTTTATCATATATATGTATACTAATAAAATCAATAATCTATCGTATTCAGTAAAATATAAAACTCGTGCAAAATTTGAAAAATACTAGTAGTGCATAGCATCGTGCCTTAAGACAAACACACACATACATAATTTTTTTCTAAGGTATGCCAAAACGTTCGGAAATCTTTGAAACGTAAAGATATATAAACATTTTCATTTTCGATTTGTGTGCGATTACTATAACTTACCCTACGAGAAGTTAATTAAGTGCTATAGAGAATAAATTGTTCTTCCACACTTTTTTTTATTGCCACTATTATAATATAATAATAGTGGCAAAGCAAATAAACAAGTCATCTATTTGTATGTTATAAAAAATAGATTACTTGCTTATGAGATATATGGTAAAAATTATAAAATAATTAACTAAAAAGACGATAATAAGAAATAAAAAAAACTGTATTTTGACATCAATCTGATGGAACTTCCTTGTTTATCATTGTTAGGTTGTATGGCGTACGGATCAATGGAAATCTAATTGGAAGAGAATCTATTTTCGCGTTTTTAATAATTTAGCTATTTCTAATAACATTTTTCAATTTAACATCAATTGACTTATAAATATCAATGTGATGAGTGTTCTTAGAAAACTCTAACGAGTGACCATCATTTCTGCTTTTAGAGATAAAAAGTATACGAATTCCAAACACATTGCCAAACACCCCAGGGAATTTTAGGCTCTTCGAAAACAATTATTTACACTCAGGACTACCAAATATATACTTACTTCAGCCTGTTGCTTTCAACTTTCCTCTATGACTTTCACTCTCCGACTTAAATCCGTATTAACCCCTTCGCTCTCGAATCGTTCACCCTTAACTTAAAGTTATTATTTGGAGCGACGGCCACTGATAACTAAACTGACCTTAATGTTTTATTCGAGTGTCAAATTTTTCAAATTCGACAAGCCGACCGTAAAAATACAGGTTGCCTAAATCTCTAGAAAAAATATTGCTGGGGTTACCGCAGCAATTTGAGTATTGTCATATGATTCTAAAAGGACCTGTTTTTTTTTTTTTTTTTTGCCCCCTAATTTTGAATGAGATGGTGGAGTGTTTAGTGAAATAGGGTGATTCGTGAGAACTAGAAATTTTAGCTGAGTGATGATATGCACGGATTAGTGTAACACGTGATTTAGAGTTTCAATTACATAGTTTGTGAATTTTAGGGGTATAAATTTTGCTTTCTCTGGAAACAACTAGTTGTTGCTTTTTCATGCAAATAACGTTTAACGTTTTTTTTTAGAAAAAAATAGTTAATCATTATTTAAGATGCTGTGAAATGTACGGCTGTAAAGTAATTTACATTTGTTTTTGTTTTTTGTTGCATTTTTTGTATATATGGCAACTTATTTTTAACTTCCCGAAGAAGAAGCTTATATTTTCAACAAAAAAAACCGATCGGTTAATTAACTTGCCGTAGGGTAGTTGAAGTAATGGGTCGAAAATCGAAAATAAAAATTTTTCAACCGATTAGAATGGTTCAAAAAATATTCGATTCCTATTGATAGGAAGATGTGCTGGTTACTTTTTAGCAAAGGCAGGTCCAGCCTTTACGGAGATACGGAGAAAAGAGTGCAGAAAATACAAATAGAGTATCCGATTTGAATGATCCAAAAAACATTGAATTTGTAATAACTGGGATAAGTGGTGATTAATTTTTGGTAGAGGCAGGTTTAGCCATTTCAAAGATACCGAGCTAAATGTACGAAAAATGGCAGTCTGATTTAAATGATTCAGAAAACTTTCTGCTTATGTTGACAAAACAATTGCTTTTGGGAAAAAAAATATTTCAAAATAATTTCTTTTTCCAAGATTTTTTTTTGTATAACGAAAATAATTCAGATTATAATTTTAGCTAAAGTTCAAAAGCTCACTTATATACTATAAATAAATAATTTTAACTTTGTAATTCAGTTTATATAATTCTTATAAATATTAGACAATAATGCTACAGTATTTATAATAATCTATTTGAAATCATTTAATATTTCTCGAACATTTTGTTACGGAAAGTTCCAGCAATTTGCCTTAAGGGTCGATGCCATACACCGCTAGTTTTTCAAAGTTTTTGGTAAAGCTTTGTATGATAATAAAGTTAGTGCTTTTAGCAAACTTTCTAAAATACTATTAGTCTATAGAAAGTAGTTCAATTATAAAAAATTAACATGTATGGAATAATGAGCCCTGCCAAATTTTCAAAATTCTATCACTATAATTCTATCACCATATTCTATCACCATAATTTAAAAAATAGCTATATATCTATTGTTTTTTTCTTAGAAATTCATATTTCGCAAAATTTTCGCAATGTCGTTACACTTATATTTAGGTTTTGTATATTTAGGTTTTATATACTTTGAGCAAAAATTAAAAATATTACAAATATCAGATTCAAGCTAGATTCTCAGAATATATTTATTTTTTAGGAAATTTTACACATCGAATTAAGTCAATTTATCAAAAGTTTAGATCTTTGCGTGAGCAAGACTATATTTTGTCATTACTATATAATACGTCATTAGTTCATGATCTATAATTCAATAATATAATGTTCAATTTGTAATGAACAATAAGTACAGCAATTTGCATACAATGTTACATTCATATTTTGTTCAAACCATATTCAATGATTAGATTTAGAACTAAATAAAATATTATATTAAATATTAAATTTGCATTCACATCATAAAGTTACAAAAATTTGTATTATAGTACACATTGTTCATGATAGCGTTTCTGATGAAGAACACTATTAAAAGCTTGATGCAGAATAAGTTTTAATGATTTTCAATCGCGACCTTTCTCCTTATACATTTTCATAAATGGAAATGAAATATAAGTTCTATGAATTTATATATTTTACTTTGCAGAATATTATGTTCTCAAGAACATACTAATGAATCATCTGGACCATAATCTGTCATAGCACATCAGTTAAAGATCGCAATAAAAGTTTTAGTAGAAACAAAGAACAGGCGTTTGCTATTATAACGTCGGCGAAAGAAGGATTTTTTTCGACTGTCTGTCACGGTCCGACGATTCGTATCGCCTCCAGTAATAATATCTTACTTATTTCTGAACAAGGCAAAGATTCTAACATAGGACATTTGCGATACAAAAATAAAAGAAACATATTTCAGATAAAGCGAAAGACACATAGGTCAACTTTTTCATATTTACATTTAGAAAAACAAACCTATAATTCACTGTGCAAAAAATGTCTTAATCTTTTATGCGGCGAATATTTGTTTTACATCCAAAATTAGAGGAACAAAAAATCGGTAACTATAAGCCATATGCGAATCAAGGAATTTTAATTTTTTTTTGTATTAATCAATTATGTGACCTTCAAGTCACAGCAGCCTATAATGATTACATTTCTGTAGTCTGGACCTCCAAAACCACTGGACCTGCCTTTCTAAATCATTCGAATCGGATGCTATGCTCTCTCACAAACTTATTTGACATTTTCTGCGCTTTTTGCTCCATATCTCCGAAACGGCTGGACCAACTTTTGCTAAAAACTAATCAGCTCGTCTTCTTATCAATAGGAATCGAATGCTTTTCGAATAAATTAAATCAGTTGAGCGGTGCTTCCTAAAACGTCGACGAAAAATTGTATCCATACATACGCACGCACACACACACACACGCATACACACATCCATTTTTTTAGGTATGCCAAAATGTTCAGAAACCATTTAAACGTAAAGATATACAAAAAAATCAATTTCTATTTTTGGGCGATTACTATAACTTACCTCTGCTCATATTATTTATTAACAAATCAGTTTTCGCTTCAAGTAATAAAGTATAAAAATATCAAATTATGCCTGAATAAATAAATATATACATAATTGAGAAACCTAGTTCTCGAAAAAATCGAGATGTATAACCCATATATACCATAATAAAAATGATCTTTATAGCATATGAAGTGCTGGGGAGGGAAAAAATAATTCATGAAAAGACAGACATCGACTATTACGAAACTTTCCTTGAAATGATACGCCGAACAAAACTTGGTCGTTATGAGATAGTTTTCACATTAATGGATACGAAATAGATTTGTACATGGCTTCATATTGTGCTAGTTGCTTTTTTATTGTTTTTGTTTGATATATATTAGTTTTATTTAGATAAATCTCATACATTTTGTATGAAATAACACAATTATGCTAGCTTTAGTTTTATATTATACAGACCTAATTGCTAATTCTTTTAACTGTTTGTAAAAGTGCTATTTTCGTTAAGATGTTTATTTATAACAAATGATATGTATAACATAAAAAATATTTTACGTAATTAATCATTTAACTTAAATTAAATAGTGTGAGCCGGGCAAAAAGGTCTAATTTGTCCTTGAGCAATTGTATTGTTAAAACCAAACCTACTACTTCACGACAAATGCCACTTATCATACAAACAACTATCTGACCATGTTCAGTAAAAAAACTGCTAATTCATCATTGTAGAAATGATTTTTTTTAATTTTTTCAAAAATTTGTCACCTGGTCCTTTTAACCCCATAGACGGGGTAAAATGGGATAGCCAGGTGTCAAACAGATCTAGTACTTTTTAAAAGATTAAAAATTTAATTTTTAAGGAATTTTGGAAAATAGTAGCTACAATATTTAACTAATGCAAAATATAAATTTCATGGGCACATTTTTTACACAGACAACACTGTACATAACCTTGATCTGGTATTTTGTCATAAATATTCATCAGCAGAGTTGTAATGACTGTTATTTTTTATACTATTTTTATACTAATTATTTTTTAACTTGATTCATATTATTATTTACTATTTTTTATTGTTTATGTCTTTACAGGGTAAAGGCTCAGTTGGTCCTTTTAATCCCACTCACATGCAAGCTATATTATAGAGGTTATATAGAAATCATGTTGAATCCATATTCTTCTTCTCTATTTTTTATAAAACATTTAAATAAAGTACACTTAAAAATTATATTAAGGTCTGGTAAACTAAACAACAGTGCTCACAATCAGAAAAACTAACAACAAAAGAAAATATTTTAGTTCTGAATTTACGAACATTGCAGTTCATCTCCTGATAGGAAGGTTGTAGGAATCAAGGTGATGGTTGGTGATGGTTAAATATTGTTGTTAAAGTTTCTAAACTTTACTTGTTTTTGAGACATTTGTGGTGGACCATTTTAATCACGTGATCGATTTTTTAAGGATTTTTGGATTCCACCTCCCTTGATGATACGTGGTGATATTCAAAATTACCCTCCTTCCCCACCAAACATCTAGTGTATTTTTAGTTACGAGAAAAAATCGTAAAATTGCACATTTTTTTTTGAAAATGTTTAGCTTTTTTTTAAAAAATTCTGGTAAAAAATAAATACACATTATATAATACTATACTCCTCCCTCTCCCTCGTGATATTTCGTGATTTTTGTCCCTAAAAAGCTCTCGAGCCCCGTTCTACGCTATGCCAAGCAGTAATAATTTGTAGCAATAATATTGTAATAATTTCTCCATGTAAGACAATGCCGGTCATATTTGACCACTTCTATCTGACCTGTATATTATTTTGGGATTGCTTAATTAAAATACTCGCCATATTCGTCCGCACAGTACTAAAATTCATCATAAACCTTCATGACAGTACAATGAATATGTTCATGCAAATTACGCCTATACAAAAGTATTCTATTTCGTCAGATATCATCACGGGCGTTCTGTCATTGTCAGTATCACATAGAAGTTATTAGCGCTCGGGGGACCATTATTACCAAAGCTCCCTGGTTCGGGATAGGGCAGTGTATGGTCACACTGACCAGTGGCCACATTGCCGAAAGGGTCCACTGTAACAACTGCGGATTAATAAAGCTTTTTTCCTTTTTGTACCGAGTTGAGTTTTATATTAACGCCGCGCCGGGATGATGACACAAACTTGCACTCTGTTCAATTCATGAATTGGTCAGCGAGCTGATGGAGTAGGATTAGTCTTTTTGGTTTCAGTAACTCGAGAGGTCCATGTTGAATTTTCCAACTGCGATATGTTACTCATCTGTCGATATACCATAGTCGTCGTGAATCTGGAAAGATATTAAATTTATAATTTGCATAGATAATAAATATTATAATATTTATTAAATCGACGGCCGAAAATTATTTTGCAGGAGATTGTCAATTTTGAAATTTATAGTTGAGTAAATTATTTGTTGGTATTTTCTTATTAGATTATTGTTTTTAGTAGAATTGACGTCCATGCAAACGTTTTCATTTTCAATCAGCCAAGTAATGTACTTGGTACCCCAAAAATTCAATTATCCTCGATTTGGGGTAGTTCACTCCTGTTCCCTCACCACTGATCTAACAGATTGCAGAATAAATTGAATTAATAAAAATATTGGTTGCGAAAAATTGACTCACAATTAGATAATTAAATCGCCATATCTTAATAATAAATATTTTATAAGGTCTGTGATAGGGCTTGAAGGTCTGCAGGTAAAAAGGTCCACTACCAATAACTTTAGTACAAGTAAGTTAAGAATTTTTTAACAACAGTATTTGAAAGTACAGGGAAAAATATGTATAGTCTACCATTACCTTCATTCTTATAACGTCGCTATCAGAAGATAAATAGGTTTTTTTTGAAAATTCATAATAAAAGTATTTTGTACGTTGCTAGTTTTTTCGTAGTAAGCACTGTTGTTTAGTTTACGAGACTTTAATATATTTCTAAGTATATTTTTTTATTATTTTATAAGATGTATTGGTAATTTTAAGTTAAAATCAACAGTTTTTTTATATAACCTCTATAAAAGCTTACACGTGACTGAGGCAAAATGGAAACCTGAACCATTACCCTGGCAAAGATGTAAACAATAAAAAATGATAAATAAAAAAGTTAATTAAATTTAGAAAGCCATGTTACAAGAGATAAACTAAATACATAAATAGTTATTTTAACTCTGCTGATGAATATGTCCGACAACATACCAGATCAAGGTTATGTACAGTGTAATCTATGTATAAACTGTACCCATAAAATTCATATTTTGCATTGGTTGAATAATGTAGCTATTATTTCGTAAAATTCATTTAAACTTAAAAATAAGACATTGATCCTGCTTACCCCGTGGTTGTCCTATATTATCCCGCTTATGGGGTAAAAAGCACCAGGTGACAAATTTCTAAAAACAGCAAAAAAACACATTTCTACGATGTTAAATTAGCTGAGAATTTTGCTGAACATAGTCAGACTCATTAGTCAGTTGATTGTTTAATATGCGTTATATTGTGATATAATTGGTTTGGTTTTTACAATAGAATTGCCCAAAGTCTTATTTTAGATCTTACTAAATTAGAACTTTATTTGGTATGTTTAAATATTAAAATCTGGTTAAAGTGTGCGTGTGCGTATAAAATAGGTCGGAATATACTATTATTCCAAATTATTCCAAAAATTATTTTAAAATATCACTATTCCCTACAAATGATTTTAATATGTTTCACTTACAATTAGATGATTATGCCATTGGATACAAGTTTTTTTGCATATATTTATTTCCGATGAAATTAGTATTATTTTTTAAGACAATATGATGGTAATTATGCCTTTAAAAAGTTTAAATTCAGTGAGATATCATTTTATTTTTTGACATTTTACTTAAGGTCGTATGGCTATTTTTTTTAACCTTCGAGTAGGAGATTCCTCACTCAATTCTTTTAAATATTTGTTTGGGTGACCTGGTAATTTTCATGTGGTATTTTTTACTTCTTTCTCTTACTACTTCAATAATAGCTGTTATTTTCAACTCTTAATGTAAAATGTCATTCGCAATATACCAGGGTGCGTTCACAATGTTTCTTAATATTTTAGATTGCGCTCTTTGTATTATTTTTATTTTATATTTAAATTACTTGCGCACGCCCATAGCTCAATTCCACATATTTGTCCAGATGGTGATAATTATTGTTTTATAAACTGGAGTTTGTTTTTATAACACATATTTGAACTCCTGCTAATTAGCCAGTACAACTCTTTGAACTTCTTCTCCATCTGTTGTTTAATTAAAATAATAGAAATTTAAACATAATTTTTGTAGCCATTGTGTAATCCTTTTTATTTTAATGTCTGAAGAAGTCACCCTTGTGGCTCTCCTACTAAATCGTTAATTGGCATTTGCCCTACACTGGACAGTGGTCATCTTTTACTCTTTCGTCTCTGAGCGGTGATTTGGAAATGATCCATCATGCATTAAAGGGCGGCGTGGATGTTGCGAAAAAAGGGCAAGTTTTAATGGACATACATGTTCGAGGATGTTCTGGTTTTTATGTTTATTTTGTTAATGCAGAATAATGCTAATGGAATGGTATTAGCATTAGCATTAGCACATTTTAATGTACGCGCGATGTTGGAATGTGTTATACTGGATCTGGTTCAAATGGATTGGGATCAAAGATAATTATTTATGTTCATGTATGAAATTAATTTTTTTATATTGTTTTAATAAATATTGTTAATTTATATATGAAACAATAACATTATCGTTAAAACAAAATTCTGTTCGTTATTCTCCACAGTGAATAGTGAGAGTCTTCTCCTATTAGTCGATCAACCAGATCATTAACAAGTTATCCGACCGTAAAGCAATCAGAATCATTTCTATTCTATTCTATGAAGTCATTTGTTTTATTAGAATCATTTATTATTTTCCGAATTGTTAGATTTGCGCTTATCACGCAAACATCATCCAAGTTCGGTGTTTCGAGGGGATTGATTTTTCTCGGTAAAAGCTTTCTTCACGCTTTATCAATTAGCGACGGAAGGAAGTTTGTGACAAATTGTCCACATGACATATCTCTGTTCTCTGATGAAATAGTATGAGAATTTTTGAGATATCACGTATTGCCCATCCATCCATAGGGGAGACTGGGGGCTTCTCTCTTTCAAATAGAACGTTGGACAAGTTTCAATATTCGTTTTGCTTATTAGCACTTTAAAATAAAATTTGTGAAGTTGGTTTTATAAATAGGTCAAGATAGCTAGTTTGTCACGACGTTGCAAAAGAAACATGCTTTTTTATAGCGAAGAAAATGCGTTTAAGACAACAAGACTAGGTCTTTTCTATGGGTACGTCGGGCTCAATACCGCGTGATTATAATACCGACTAGAACCTTAGCTTTTCTCTATCGTCTTTTCAAAGGAAACCGCTGTTAGGCATTACTTAATGGGGGGAGGCTCAAGAATTCTAAAATTTGCACCCACACAATTAAACATTTTGTACTAAATGGTACCATAACAAAACAAAAATGATTTTTTGTTTAGTAAAACACAGTAAAAATTTAAAATAGACGCTTCTCAAGAAAATATAAAATAAGCTTAATGACTAATAAATGTTCAAATACCAAATAATGATGTTAAATGATGTGATATTAGTGTGGAATTATATGGAATATTTATCACAAATGCTATAAAAAATTAAATAGCTATAAAAATATTAATTATGAACATTTTTATTCCTCTAAATTGATTTACCTTAACCATACCCCAATATTTTTTGATAAATAACTTACAATTAATCCGATTCCCAGAAAATATCACGAAACACAATCACTTACATCAGGCAGGAAAGTTATGCAACTTTCCCCGATCTTCTCTATTCTGAAACAAAAAAATCTTGTGTTGGAATATTTCCTCAAAAAAGCTTTCATAACGTTTTGACATTTTGACGACGCAATATAAAAGACGTTATTATTAGGGGTATATTTCATTTGTTGGGGGATGAAATACTTTTGTAATGGCAGGATATGTATGACAGTTGTCTTAAAAATATTATGCTAGAATGTAATAATATTCTTTCATTTTAATGCTTTATGTGGTTCCGGTTGTGAAAGCTTCTTTTTAACGTTTCTTTTCCTTGGGACGGATTATAGTAATATAACGACTTCGTGCCATTTTTGCTTTGTTGTTCATTTGTTAATGAGCGGTGCATAATGAATTTTTCTTTTATTTCAGATTATTTAGTTACAAGTTTCAAAGTGATTCTTTATATTGTGGTAATTATTTTGTTTATTGATATTTTTAGAATAATGTTGTAAATTTGAAATTGAAAAAGAAATTACAGAAAAATAATAGCGTTTCGGGATGTATGATGTCATGCAGTAGTAGCATTGGTTTCTACTTGGAAATATAGATAGCAATATATTTTAAAGTGAAAATTGCCTTTATCCGGCATTGACGCAGAAATAAAATATTCGTGGTAATTGTTTTGTTCATTTAATTTTTTAGAATAATGTTGTAAATTTAAAATTCAAAAAGGTCAGTATAGAAAAATGATAGCGCTTCGGGTAGCCTGATGTCAAGCAGTAGTAGCATTGGTTTCTACTTGAAAATATGTTTTAAAATATGGCAATATGTTTTAAAATGAAAATTGCCTTTATTCGGCATTAACGCTAAAATAAAATACGCCCTATTACAGGAACTGTAATCAAACTGGAAACAAAGTTTTTTTTCCATAAAATTTTTAATATTTCTAAATCATCGACTTACTGAGTAAGGATTGGTATTTATCAATTTTAAAAAATTTAGAAATTTGGTAGAGTTCATTTCAAATTTCGATGAATTTTTATAATTAAACTTTCCATAGACTTACAAAATTTCATCAAAAACTTTATCATCAAAGTTTCATCAATTATGAAAACCTGGCCAATATTTATCAGAAATTAGTCAGCAGAATTGTAACTGATATCTTTGAAGCAGTTTTAGATTTTTTAAAATCAGTTCAAGAAATTTGGCTAAAATGTGGACACAGGTTTGCCAATTTTAAAGGAAACGTTTGATCGATTATTGGTTATCGGGTTTTATCAAATTTCTTTGAATTTTTTGATGCCGGTGCAGCCTTTTTTGAAAAAACGGCGATGTACGAAATTTTGCCTTAAGAGGAAACATACACTTATAATCATATATATATATATATATTATAATCATATATATATAACTTATAATCATATATATATATATATATATATATATATATATATATATACACCACTAATATTATCTTTACAATTTTGACGCCAAACTATTCAGAATGACTTGAAACGTCAAGGATAATATCATTGGCATGTCGAATTTTCTACAGAAACCAAACTTCTCCTTGGGCAAGCTAATAACATTATTAATATATTATATTGGTAGAGATTACTTTTTGTAATATTAGTTTTAATTAATACAGTGCAATTTTTAATAGTGTCAATCGATAAAAATGACTTGAAACGTCGAGAAAACATAAAATTAGCTGAGAGGATTGTCTGGCTAAAACGTAAACTTTTTCTCCAGGAAGTTAAAAATAAATAATCATTTATATTATAATAATGCTTAATTTCAATTTTTATATTTTTTTAACTATTTATATAATCTAGTTATATGAGTATATATGTGACGCATATGTTGCGTTTCCCATTTCCACTTTATGTATCAATTTCCTACACGACATCTGCATTTGATATTGATTTAATATCAAATACATCTAGTGATAATTTAATTACTTCGGATATTATTTAATTCAATCTAAATTTAATTGCTCATATAAATTCCGAAATATTGGTGTATTAAATAATATGAAAAGTTGACAAAACATAAAATTAGCTAAGAGGATTATCTAGCGAAAACATAAACTTCTTCTTCGGGAAGTTAAAAATATGTAATCATTTATATTATAATAATGCTTTGTTTAATTTTTATATATTTTTAGCTATTAATATAACTCCAGTTTCATGATTGTATATTAGGTTGTCAAATATCTCC
Source organism: Ctenocephalides felis (assembly GCF_003426905.1). Classification (NCBI taxonomy): domain Eukaryota; kingdom Metazoa; phylum Arthropoda; class Insecta; order Siphonaptera; family Pulicidae; genus Ctenocephalides; species Ctenocephalides felis. The sequence goes on from NW_020539725.1 coordinate 18,349,846, forward strand.
CTTCCGTTTTTTTGCTCTTGGTTTATAATACAAAAAGGCGGAAAGGAGATATTTTACAACCTAATATATAACGCATATGCTGCCTTTTCAATTTCCACTTCATGTATCAATTTCCTAAGCGACATATACATTTTATTATTATTTTATTTAATTATCTCGGATATTATTTAATTCAATCTAAATTCAATTACTCCTATAAATTCCGAAATATCCAGGTGTCCGGCAAAGTGGTGTCATTGCTTATTCTCTCTAACTCGACCCGTAATCCATTTCATATTGGATTAGTAACATTGACATGGGTTCGTACTTTCTTAAAACCCTTAACAAATTAACTAAAAATGACGGAGGTATATACATACATTTGCTGGGCATAACTTCATTAATATTATTTTCCCTTGACCATTTGCCAGCAAAGTTTTAGAATAAATTACATGAGATACAAAAGGACCAGTAATGCACTTATCAATCATGAAATGGTCACGTGTAATTTAATTTCTGTCCCGGTTTTGGAACTTTGAAATGTGAGCTTGAATAATAGTCGTAGTTTTGATATAATATTGAAGATAATATTTTTATTATTTACAAATACATTCTATATACATATTTTTGATGTGTTGATTTTAAGGCATATAATAGTTGTGACTCGAGAAATTCTTGGTACAGTTTCATTATTGTGCGTATTTTTATAATTTAAGATGATTTTAGATGTAATTTAATGTATTTCATTAATTTTTAGAATGTAAAGTTCAATCGTATATCATATTCAAACTGAAAGCAAAAAAAAAGAGTGCGCATAAGGTTCACACGTGATTAAACTAAAACTTATTTGCAACTGTACAAGATGGCATTTAAGTAAAAATAAATACACCATTTAACAATTTTGAATAATGTTTATTAGTAATGTAGTAACACTCGTGATGCACACATTTATTAGTATCAACTAATATACACATTTATAAAATGATAAATTTTAATTATATATTTATAATAGCATTAAAAATATGTATAATATTTAAAAACAATAATGTAATTGAAGTCATACTTCAAATATGACATGATCCGTTTTCCCATTGTAATTAGCATTTAGAAATGAACCTTCATTAGAGAAATGAAGTAATTGCTGATTAATAAATTCTACAATATTTGTTCACACAGTGGATTATGTTAAACAACGCCTAAGCAAATATTGTTTTTGCAACTTCACTCATCATGTAATTGTGTTGGAAGAACTTCTTTTAATTAAAATTAACATACATTCATTGACTGTTTGTATTTTTTTTACTTTTTCGCTGGCGATATAATCTCATTCTTTGAACAGCTGTAATATCTGTCTTGCCTTAAAAATATTTTCCATTTTAATAACTTCAAAGATTTATGAAAACTACGAAGAAATAATAGAAATAATTTCTAATCAATAAATTTACGTTTAGTACTCAGTTCCGGCATTTTTCATTAAATCAAGATTTGCACTACGATGTAACTTTGAAATGTTTATTTATCTATGCCGATTTCCTTGTTGATATCGGTGCGCATACAACGGCAGATTTCTATTCACATACACGACGGCTAATCACAATCGACCCGTATAGAAATGATCTCATCGAGAGCGAATGATGAACAGTTCGGGCGTAACGGACTTCCGTTGCATTTGTACGGATTTACACCCTAGTCGCGCCTAAAGAAGTTTTACTTAAAAAAATATTAAAATTTATTTAAAATTATCAATTATTAATATTTATATAAAATCCTTTCGATGTAACTCTATTGTGATTTGTTTAGTTTTGAGTAATTATTTTTCATAGTGTTTCTTTAGTATTTGTCAACTACTACATATTTTTTGCTCTCATCATCTACAATAATAGTAGTGAAATTTAATATGCATATTATTTGTATTTTTTACAATTATGGCAGAATAGTGACTTTTGGTGATTACATGATTATTTGAAACTTTCTACATGATTTAGATGAATTTAGTCATTATTTAGAATGTTTTGTTTCACGAATTTTAAGTCAAATGATTTTTTAGAACAAGCTGTTCAGATTTTGTCTAAATTAAATTGAAGACATTTATCTGTTCAATATTGTTCAGTACCACATATTAAATTTCTGCATTTTTATAATCATAATAGTGAAGTTTTGAATGATTTAATAGAAATCTAATTTAATTGGAGACCGATTTAATGGAAAATTAATTGAGGATTTAATTGTCATTCTTTTGGGACCAGTGTGCCGACTTTTCTTCAAGATATATCATTTTGAGTTTTTTAAATTAGATTGATGAGGTTTTTAATTTGTTATTGTTTTTAGTTTCTCAAAAGTATAATTTTTAATTTTAAATGACTTTTTATTGCGGAACAAATACTTGGACGGCTCACAGGCTCGTACAGCAGTATCACTCCTGCGAAAAATCTCGCCGTAGCGAAAGCAATATCAATCTTGTTACGAAATTTTCTTTTGTACAAATATTGTCTAAACTCGTTTAATTTTTTAGCTCATTTGTCATCCTTTATCGATGGCTTTTAAATTTTGTTTTGATAAACCATAACCCCGTAAATAATTCTTCCAAAGGTGACACTGTATGTATCATTGAAGCAACAAAATTTGCACATCATTAATCTCACAAATAGTACTATTAATAAACGCGCTAAACGTATTATGACACCAAACGTCGCAAACTCACGTCGACGGGGTTGACGAGGCTACATACCCCGGCTTTGACAAATCGTTCGGGGTGGAGTATAAAAATTACAACTGTGATGTAACAAATCGTTTTTTAACAAGACTGTCTGCGACTCACAGTCGACTGCAATTAGCGAAAACACAAAAGTGAATTGAAAAAAACCCTTTTTTTAGTCGACGAACAACACGCGGACTCGTCATTAATCTAAGCCTAGAGGAAGGAAGACGGGAACGAGGACCTTCTGGTGGGACTGATTTTCTGAGCAAGGGTAGCGACAAAATATTATTTTGTGAGCCACTTTTTGTTTCAAATATTAACTATTGATAACAAGTAATAATACTTTCGATTATTCGGTATAATTATTATTATTCTCATATGATCTCACTGTTGCATTTATAAAGATAAGATATTTTGAATTCAATATACAGTTAAAAACAAGTCATCATAAAATACGTGCTACAACTGAATAGCAATAATTAGTAGTAGTTTAATGATGCGTTTGCGTATCTACGTTCAGCAATAATTGAGTATTGACTATTAATATTTTTTGTTCAATAAAAATAATTTCTTCTAGTAGGGGGATGTCTACGAGTGCCGCACACCTAAGGTTATTTATAAATAAATCAAAAAATATTTTACGACATGTTTATTAAATTATGACTTATGTTAGATAACAAAGTTAGAAATCAAACTAAATTAACAAAAACGCACCTTGTTAAAAAATAATTAATACTATCAATTAAACTTTGGTAACAAGAAATATGATTTTGGCACCTAGTACCGGACATTTCTAAACAACTAGTATTGAACATATAGGTGGCCATGTTGACACTCTGGAGTGTCTGCACATGTGTGTTTGATGAATAATCTTAGATATAGCAAAAAAAAATACTATTCATCCACCCTTTTGGCTGGGCCACACCGCTCTCAGCTGGTGCATCATAAGATTTTCATTCTTTGACTAGGAAATACAAAAAATGGGGATATGTAGTGACCATTAGCACTCATACAGAACAAAATTAAATAATTAAAAAAAATTACGTCAACTCTCACAAGAAATATCAATATTTTTACTGTCCGGCGCTAAGGGACGACTTAGTGTCCGGTGCTAAGGGACTGGCATGTCCTTCATTTGGTGGTACCTACTAAAATTGTTTAAAATATCTGATAATATTCTACCATTCGTTACCGGACTTCCCCTTACTATCAATGGTTCGTTATAAAGACTTACGTAATTTTAATTACTGGATAACTGAGAAGCTCTGTATTTTTTCCAATTTTTTTAATATAATAAATTCTGAGAATTATTTCATTCCGTAATACATTTTTCTAGTTGTCTGAGAAGATTTTTTATTATTAGCTGCTTTTATACTAAATCAAATGTAATTTTTATCCAAAGCATTGACATAAAATGAATAGTGATATAATGAAGTGAAACAATTTTTTAGAAAGTTTAAATATTACCAAACTGCACGTTGTATGTTAAAACAATTTTTTGTCTACGTTTTCGGATCAACAAATTTGAAATTATCAAAAAGCATATGATTCCTATTGATAAGAAGACGTGCTAATTAGGTTTTGTCAAAAGTCGATCCAAGCAAAGAGCACAGAAAATGGAAATAGATTTTTGTGAGAACAGAGATTTCAATGATTCAAAGAACAATCAATTTGTAATGATGGAAAGACGTGGTGATTAGTTTTTGGCAAAGACAGACCAAGCCGTCTTAGAGTTAAGGAGCTAAAAGTGTAAAAAATTGCAGTTTTTAAGAAAACAAAGCTTTAGATTTGAATGATTAAAAGAACATTTTGCTTGTGAAGAAACGATTAGTAGGAAGCCAAAAAAAAAATTCCCAAAAATTCAGAAAAGAAATTAATTTCCAAGTTTTTCAAATATCAAAAATGATTTGGATTTTTACGTTAATTTGAGCTAAAGTGATAAAACTCTCTTATATACTTCAAATAAATAATTTTAACTTGCAAAGTTCAGTTGATATAATTTTCCTTATATTTTGTCTAAATTAATAATAATGAAAGTATAGTATTTTTAATAATACACTTAATAATATTTAATATACTTCGAATATTTCGTTAAGACACCGGAATTTCCAGGAATTTTCTTCAAGGCACGATGCTATGCACCACAAGTTCTAATTTTAATCGTTTCGGTGCTGTAAATTTTTAAACAATGTCCTTAATTTTATATTCGATAGAATAAATTTTGCTTTTTTACTTTCCTGAAAAGATATATAAGTTATAGTATTTATAATAATCTGTTTGAAAACATTTAATATTCCTCGAATAATTTCATTACGCTACGTAAAGTTCCAGCAATTTGCCTCAAGGCACGATGCCATACACCACTAGTTATGCATTATTTAAAAAAAAAATTAAATATAGAACAAAATATATTTTAATTTTCAAGAAACACATAACTGTTCTGATTTATTACTCGCGTGCGACCCTTAAGTTGTTTTCTTGATATCAAACCTTTCTCGAATTAGGGGTATATTCATCTGCTTGAGAACATTACCGAATCTTTTCATTTTGTTCGACAGGAATTTTTCAAAGCGTCTCAAGTATAAAAAGGGTTGTTTTTTTCGACAGTCTGTTTTTCCACGCGCCCCCGCTGGCGTCACGGTAATTGAGATGAGTTAAACGTGGAAAAACTGTTTTAACTCTTTGCGGCTTCAGCGATAAGGGTGGATTTAAAGAGTTTAAGATTTTTAGGGGACAAATATTTAAGTGATAATTTAATGAATTTTATATTGTATTTAAAAATATACCGCATATTTATTCTATATATAATTAAAAACTATTTATATTAAAATAAATGTATAATAATTGATAAAATCAATTTTAAGTGCATTATCAGGAGTAAATTTTTAAAATAGCGTAATTTGTAGTAGTATTAATATATTTGTCTGTGTACTAACATAAAATTATATGGTAGCAAAAGTTATTGTATTAATTGATACAGTTGCACACACTCCAAGGTTCTTGGACAGATCTCTAAATCGTTCTATTTTTTGCAACTTAATTATTTTTGAAGATCCTACTGACCGAACAAGTAGTTTTCATGAGTACCAGAAAGTGGAATCCCACAAAATTGTTGCGCAACTGCTTCAAAGGCCATTTTCTAGCAGATTCGAGAAAAAATACCAGTAGATTTTTTTGGCAATGCACACACACCAAGATTCTCAGACAGATCTCTAAAGACAATTTCTTGGTTCCTGGTTTCTTCTCCAACTTAATCATTCTAGAAGATCCTGATTTACCACTTGTAAAAAAAAAGTAGTTTTTATGAGTATTAGGCAGTAGTAGTCTTCATGAATATCAAAAAATAAAATCCTATTCCATCAACATCATTGATCAACTGCTTCGAAAATCCTACTCCAGAAAACTCGAGATAAAATAACAGTGAAATTATTTTGCAATGCACACATTAACATGATTCTTAGGCAGATCTTCAAAACGTTTTGGTTTCTTTTCCAACTTCTGTATTCTTAGAATCCAAATATACCAATTTAGTAGCCTTTGTAAGTACTAGACACATTAATCTTTATGAATGTCAGAAAAACAAATCCCATTCTACCAGCATTGTTGCTGAACTGTTTAAAGGCCATACTCTAACAAACTCCAAACAAACACTAAGATCCTCAAGCAGATCTTCAAAGCCTTCTAGTTTGGTTTCTAAAAATTGTACTATTATTTATATCAAGCTGATTTATATCATGATAGTCACTAACTTTATATTTTCCTGAATTGCCAACTTTTAAAATGGTGACGATAGATTGGTGACATTTAATTTTTATTTTAAATCTCCAAAAAAACCTCAATTGATCACATATATACTTATAAATCACTCGATTGATTTCTTATTGACTAAGTGGATTATTTACCCATGTCTGAGAGGTCATACAACTTGCCTTAGGAGAAACTGCTCACTTTAGACTGAAATCAATCTAGAATTCATTATAATTTCACTTGGCCCATAAACCATTTCGTCCCAGACATGGTTTTATTGCACCCTGCAGTATATGCAATCTTACGACAGTTGTTGGTTTTGGTTAATATAACATTTATTGCAACACTTCCTATCACATATTAACACTCCTCTTGCTTTTATGTTTCTAGTGGTTTTATGACAAGCTATTTTCTGTTCATTTATCGCTCTACGTTTTGCATACACCCGCATGAGACCGATTAATTAGAGAGCTGATGGGTATAGTAACAAAAAACATTGACTTATATTAAATTTTTACTTTTATAAATTTTGACAAGCAATTCAATAACTAGTGGGTTGCATGGCATCATGCTTTAAATTGCTGGAACTTCCCGTACCATAATTACAAATCTTGTTACAAAACTCAAAACAAAATTAAGCAAAATGTGTACACATTATTAAAATTTGTATAAAATATCTGATAATTTGATGTACATATGTCCAATAAACATTTTTGACCGCCAAATGACATTTCTTTAACTTATTTTTTTAAGAGTCTATAACCGCTGATCATCTTGCCAATACAAGTAAAATGTTATTTGAATTATTAAAATCGGACGCACCGGTCTAAAACCGTTAGTTACCGTTTTTGGCACTTTGTCTCCCGTATCTTCGGAACGGTTAGACCTGCCTTCGCCAAAAAATTGATCGGTGTTCCCGATTAATAAAAACTTGATCGGTGTTCCCAAAATCATCGACGAAAATTTGTATCCGCACACACACTCATACACACACACATACACAAACACATACATTCATTTTTTCTAAGGTTATTTCATTTTCTATTTTTTTGCGATTATTATATAACTTACCCTACGGGAAGTTAATAAACTATTAAGGATTGATAACACTCTTTTAAATTATAAAAAAATATTGAGACATTTTTCTTTTTTTTTTACTAAACGCACATTTAATTACATTTTATATATAGATACTGCAGAATTGAAATGCATCAAATTTTACTTCTATAGAGCCGGGTCTAAATGACCCCGGGTCAAAACTTAATTAAACGTCCAAATATATACAATGTCTATGAAAGCTTACCTGTGGTTAACTGAACCTTTTCACTAGCAAAGATATAAAAATAAAAATAATAGCAAATAAAAAAGTAAATTATGTTGAAAAATGAATTGTACAAAAGATAAATTAAATTAATAGTTATTCCAACTCTGCTTATGTATGTTTGGGTTTATTATTTGTAAAGAAGTGTCTATGTAATTTGTATTTGGCATTGGGGTGAATAATTGGGAAACATTGAGTGTATTTGCCTCATTAGGTGTAAAAACGTTTTTTTAAAAAAAATAGGTTATAAACATGTTTCTCTATTCAGGAAATAGCTGGGCAATTTTCTGAACATATTTCGATATTTGGTTCTTTGATTTGTGTTATGTGCTGTGATGTAAGTTGTTCGGCTTTAACTGAAAATCAAAAAATACTGTTTTGCTTATATTATATATTCGGGTGCTTAATGGGATATTTCTCTCTGTGATGCATTTAATGCTGCTCAACAATCAATTACTAAAGCTATGCGCGCTATTTTTTATCTTAATAACTAGATGTTATATAATCGCATTTTTGTTTTTGTTTGGATTTTTATTTGTAAGCTCAACACACCAACAGTCCAGCTAGTTTATAATAAAATTTGTGAGTAAATTATTTATTTAATAAAGAATAAATTTTTTCTTAAGCAATCATAATTCTGTTGATTGTAAGTAATTGACATTTTCAATCCAAATTTCAAATTACTGAGCTGACATATTTTAAATAAAATGTTTGTCAATCTCCTTCAAAAATTTTTCCAGATTATTTTAAAAATGTTTTATAACTATGAATTCTTGATTAATATAGAATGTCATTTATTAATGCACATTTTCTTATTAGCCCATACTAACTAATATTTCTGCGTAAATAACAATATAATAATATATTATTTTGTTAAAAATATAACTTTATTAAAATATTATTTTATTAAACATTTAATAAATAGATCCTTTATGACATTCCTCGCGGCGCTGATATTACTAGTATGCAGACTGTAAAAAAAACATATTTTTTTATTCTGTCAATTTCAGGTTTTATTTCAAAAATACGATACAGAACGTACGAAGGGAATTTAAATTGCCTGTTTAATATTTTCCAGCGAGTGTATAATGAATTTCATTATTTTTTCATCGCATGCAAATAAGATCGCGAGCTTTTTAGAGTGTGCATGAACTCATAAAGCTTGTTTTTAATGATGATAGAGCTTTAGTTAATGAACCGTAATGAGATAGTAATTAATTTTATACATTTGAAAACTTATAAAGATGTTTTATTACTGTCTTTTGATGTAAAATACTTTACGAGTTTCGTCTATTTTTTTTTTTAAATTAATATTAATGTATAAACTTGTTTTTATAAGTTTTTAATATTAATATTTTTTATTTATAATTATAGAATGATTATATATATGAACTAGTGACGTGTTTGTTACCTATAGTCTTATTCATTGATTATATACTTACAGTCAACAAAATAAATTTAAACATATATTTCATAATGTATATCTTAAATGCCATATATCTGATATTTAAATCTCATATATGTATTTTTTAATTTGGCTATCAGGCTAACATTTTTTTCATTTTACCAATATTTAAACAAGATTTAGAGACTTATAATTCATTTCTTTAAACTTTTTCGTACTAAATTCTTGTTTTGATCTTATTTATCGATTGCTTTATTTTTGTTTTCACTATGGAGCAAAAAGCGACAGATAAGAAGTTTAATAATTGTTCAAATGAGCATTAACAAGAAAAAAATGCACGAATAAATGTCAGAGGAATTTAATAGGTAGTTAGATGAATCTAGGCATTCCAACAATGCACACTGTCAACACTGCTCTACAATTTATTTAAATTGTATCCATTCATACATACATACATACATCACACTTGCAATTAAAAAAATATATAATTATTTATGAGTTTCTTCCTACATACTTCTAAATTTTTGAATTGAATTTGCAAAGTCAATATACACAGCATAATATGAAGAATACTATCTATTAGTTACCCCACATTATTAATACCTGTTAATTACTACAAACTATGAGAAAAATTTATGGTTTACTTTTTGAATACGAATTATCCTATGAAAATAGTTTTTTTTTAAGAAAAGAATTGAATTATTTTTAAGAATTAGGTAAAATATTAAGTATATATTATTATCATGTTTTCTCTTACTTAACACTAAAAAAAACAGGGAACACATTACTTTCACTTCTGTTCAATCATTTCAATCTGCAATCGACGTATTCCCAATTGTAAAGACATACAAATTGCATGTCAAGTGAAGTGTTGAAAACTTGACACATTTTTTCTTGACATCTTGTAACACCTTTTTTCTCTCTCAATGCAATGTTGGATAATTATTATCAGAGACTTCGTGGAATTTTATTTGATTTATCGAAATATACCCATGAAATTTATATTTGTATCGGTTGAATAATGTAGCTATTATTTTGTAAAATTCCTTTAATATTCAAAATATCATTGTACCTGTTCGCACCCTGGGCGTCGAGTTTTACACCGCCTATGAAGTACAAGGACCAAGTGAGCAATTTTTCAAAAAGAGCAAAAAATGCATTTGTACAATGATAGATTAGCTGGGAGTTTTACTGAAAATAGTCAAATAGTTGCTCAAAGTCAAATTAGACGTCCTTATAAAAATATTTCTTAAGACCTTTTCTTTGTTGATTGTTGAAACTGAGAACAGGGTTATGTTGAACAATTTTGAATCAATAAATCTGATCAATATATATAAAATACTAATTACCGATATAACCATAATATTTGCTAACTATCAAGTCCCATCTAAGTTTACCCAGTTGTGTAAATTTTGCTCAAGCCTTCCCTTACATGATTTGTCAGTCACAGAACATCAACCGATCACTTGAGGGCGAAGTAACAAGTAATTGACACACGTCATTCATGTCGAGTGCGTTCGATGTTTCCAATACTCAAATAACTTGAAAGTTACATATGTATTTTATTATGAATATGTATTAAAGTGCTTGTATTTGCATGTTACAATGTAACGACGCCGAAACGTCACCTACAGAGATCGCGCGTTATTTAAATTCTCTACGAAGGGCGAGGCTAATTCTGCTTACGATCGATCTCAAGCCCAAAAGTGGGAATAATATTTGCATAATGTTCGCTTATAATAGTTATCTCATGTAATTAGTACAATGTTAGGCTGTGGTAAGTAAAATTTAATAATTACGATCAAATATTGTTGCACTACTTGCTGTGTTTTGATATATGATGTATTACAAGCTAAGTTGTATCGGTCTAAAATGATATATCAAAATTTATTGTTATTGCAATGTTATGGCATAGAAAGTTTTTTGAATCATTCAAATCGGATGCTTAGTTCTCTCAAAAACTGCCATTTTTAGCTCGGTATCTACTAAACGGCTAGACTTACCTTGGCCAAAATCTAACCACCACTTCTGCCAGTCATTACGAATTGAATGTAATTTAAATCGGATGCTCCGCTCTCCCAAAAACTCGATTCATATTTTCTGCACTCTTTGCTCCGAATCTTCGAAACGGTTGGACCTGCCTTTGAAAAAAAACTAATCAGCACATCTCCCTATCAATAGGAGTCGAATATTTTTTGAACGATTCAAATCGGTTGATCCGTGCGCTCAAAAACTTGGATGAAAAATTATATTCATACATAAACACACACATCCAATTTTTTCCAAGTATGCCAAAATGTTAAAAAACCTTCAAAACGTGAAAAATATAAAAATTTCTACGGGAAATTTGCTGTGCATCATATTTACATATAAGAATGTGAATATTTTTATCATAGTGAAAGGAAAGAGTTTGAATAAATAAAAAAAAATATATATAAATAAAAAAACGTGCTCGGTAATGTATGTTAATATTGCTACGTACTAGTTGATGTGAATTTTAGTTTTGAAAATAATTCTTTGAGAGTCTATAACCGCCGGACCTACCTTCCCAAAAATCTCATCAGTTCTTCATCTTGCCAATACAAGTAAAATGTTATTTGAATTATTAAAATCTGTATTTGTATTCACACACACACATACACAAACACATACATCAATTTTTTCTAAGGTATGCCAAAATATTCAGAAACCTTTGAAACGTAAAGATATATAAAAAAATTCATTTTCTATTTTTTGCAATTATTATATAACTTACCCTACGGGAGGTTAATAAACTATTAAGGATTGATAACACTCTTTTAAAATATAAAAAAAATTGAGACATTTTTTATTTTTTTCTACTAAACACACATTTAATTACATTTTATATATAGATATAGACTGCAGAATTAAAATGCAAAAAATTTTACTTCTATAGAGCCGGGCTTAAAGGACCCCGGGTCAAAACTTAATTAAACGTCCAAATATATACAACTCTCTTTGAAAGCTTGCTTGTGGTTACATGGTTAACTGAACCTTTTCACTAGCAAAGGTGTAAAAATAAAGATAATAGCAAATAAAAAAGTAAATTAAGTTGAAAAATGTATTGTACAAAAGATAAATTAAATTAATAGTTATTCCAAGTCTGTTCATTATTATTTAGGTATAATTTTTGCAAAAAAGTGCCTATGAAATTTGTATTTAGCATTGGGGTAAATAATTGGAAAATATTGGGTTTATTTGCCTCATTAGGTGTAAAAATCATTTTTTTAAAAAAAATTGCAACTAAACATATTTCTCTATTTAGGAAATAGCTAGGCAATTTTCTGAACATATTTCGATATTTGGTTGTTTGATATGTGTTATGTGCTCTGATGTAAGTTGTTCGGTTTTAACTGAAAGTCAAAAAATACTGTTTTGCTTATAAGCTTATATTATATATTCGGGTGCTAAGCTTATATTAAATATTGTTGCACTACTTGCTGTGTTTTGATATATGATGTATTACAAGCTAAGTTGTATCGGTCTAAAATGATATATCAAAATTTATTGTTATTGCAATGTTATGACATAGAAAGTTTTTTGAATCATTCAAATCGGATGCTTAGTTCTCTCAAAAACTGCCATTTTTAGCTCGGTATCTACTAAACGGCTAGACTTACCTTGGCCAAAATCTAACCACCACTTCTGCCAGTCATTACGAATTGAATGTAATTTAAATCGGATGCTCCGCTCTCCCAAAAACTCGATTCATATTTTCTGCACTCTTTGCTCCGAATCTTCGAAACGGTTGGACCTGCCTTTGAAAAAAAACTAATCAGCACATCTCCCTATCAATAGGAGTCGAATATTTTTTGAACGATTCAAATCGGTTGATCCGTGCGCTCAAAAATTTGGATGAAAAATTATATTCATACATAAACACACACATCCAATTTTTTCCAAGTATGCCAAAATGTTAAAAAACCTTCAAAACGTGAAAATATAAAAATTTCTACGGGAAATTTGCTGTGCATCATATTTACATATAAGAATGTGAATATTTTTATCATAGTGAAAGGAAAGAGTTTGAATAAATAAAAAAAAAATATATAAATAAAAAAACGTGCTCGGTAATGTATGTTAATATTGCTACGTACTAGTTGATGTGAATTTTAGTTTTGAAAATAATTAAGCAAAATCCAAAATCTTTTCTATTTCGAGCAATTTTAATTAATTAATTTCAAATATTCTAATTATTTTTTTGCTTAATAAAATATGATTTCAAAAAGCTGAGGACGTCTATTGATTTGTTATTTTTTAGATTTAGATAGTTCTTTGTTTATTTGAAAATTTTCCGTAATAGAAAATAGTCTATCTCTTGCAACCGAACCAGCCTTTATAGTTTTTAAAACCTGATATAACATTTCTAATTTTTTTCTTTTATTTGTGGCTTCTGGGGCTTAAACTATTTTATTGAAGTTTGAGTAGAGGTGGTCACTTCTTCAAGAAGTCACAATGATATAAATTAATATATACACTGATACAAAAATCTAAATTGATATATACATTAAACAAAGGGTAACACAGAACCTTTTGTGGTAACCATTTGGTACTGATATAATTCCAAATGTTATCAAACCGATGTGATTCTCAGAATCAAAACTTACATCAAAGCTTACATCCATCTGGTATATTTGTCATTCTCCATTAATTCAGTGAAAATCTTTTTTTTTTCACGAATAAACTGGTTTTCGAATTTCATAATTTCGTCCGAAAGCCGGTTTTTCAAAGCGGACAAATCCTAATTGTGAAGCATGAACCATAGTATAAGTATTGAAATCCAACAAGAACAATATTTGCAAAAAAATATTGAAAAATTAGAGGCATATTGTTAATATTGTTTATATACTTGCAATTAGTTAATATCAATTGTAATAAACATATGCTATAAAAAGTAGAATCTTCTATATCAAAAAAACATGCAATGATGATTTCAATACTACACTTTAAATAACCATATATTATTAAATGCAATTTACTTTCATCATCTTAGATTTTTATTGTCACACTTTAATTTCACAAAGTGTGTTATATGACATCGTAAATGTAAACCTCTAATTTAATAAATATAACTTTCATTTCGCTCGTTTTAAACATTAAAATGCGAAGTATCAGATTTAATGCATTTCATACATTGTAATGATCATAACGACATATCTTATACTGCGACAGTGCGTTCGACAGATATTGTTTTTTGAAACCGATGCCTGTGTTTTAATACGCAATATTATGGATTTATATCCAATAAAAAATATATAATGCCGCTTAAGAATAAAATAAGTATTAAACGCGTGAAGATATAAAGAAAAGCGACAAAGAACGCATATCTTTACGCATCATTAAGTCAAAGTTTATAATATAAATCGTATATACATTTTGCGTATAAATCATATGCGTGATTTTTTATGAATGGATTTATATTTGAGGGGGGTTGCTCACTGGAAAATAATTTTGAATTTAAAATTTTACTATAAAACGCACATGTTTTCGAAATGATCATAGTGATACTTTGCTAGAGAGATGATCATTTCATAATTCAAACAACTTCTTCTCAGGATTCCTGCCACAAAGAGTGCAGAAAATACAAATCGAGTTTTTGAGAGAACGGAGTATCCGAAAAGAATGATCTAAAAACATTGAATTTGTAATGATTGGGAGAAGAAGTGATTAGTTTTTGGCAAAGGCAGGTCTAGCCATTTCAAAGATACAGAGCTAAATGTGTAAAAAATGGAAGTTTTTGAATGAACTAAGCGTCCGATTTGAATGATTCAAAGAACTTTCTGCTTGCTTCAACAAAATAATTGGTTTTGGAGAAAAAATGTTTTATTAACTTTTTTTTGTATATCTAAAATAATATAGATTTTAAATTTAATTCTGACTAAAGTTCTAATATACTTCATACAAATAATTTCAACTTTGCAATTCAGTTTATATAATAATCTATTTGAAAACATTTAACATTCCTCGAACATTTTGTTAAGGTGCGGAAAGTTCCAGCAATTTGCCTTAAAGCATGATGCCATACACCACTAGTTATGATCTATATTTAATAGTTTTTTTCTTTTATACTTAACTATTATAAGATAAAGGTTCAATTCTCGAGGTGCATGATTGAGGAATTAAAATTAAGTACGATAAGGAGAGGCATTAAGATCTATTTTGACTTTAGGTAATTTTCTTAAAACCAAAAAAACTATATCTATAAAAATAATACATATCAAAAAAACAATTATCTAACTATTTTCAGCTAATACGTCATTATAACAATGTGTCTTCTTTGTTGTTTTTCAAAAATTTGTCACCTGGTCCTATTTACGCCATAGGAAATTAAAGAAATTTTTCAAAATAATAGCTACATAATTTAAACAATGCAAAGTATAAATTTTGCGTCAGAAATATGCATCGGCAGATTTGTAATAAATAATTATTAATAACAATTTAGCTCTTGTAAAATAGCAAAATTTCTAACATGAATTGTTTTTCAGATATCTGTAGTGGACCTTTTTCCCGATTGTAACAACATTAGTAATTTTGAATTATTATAGATGAATTATATTTCCCTGTTCAAAATATAACTTACACCTGTTCAATGTATAAGAAATAATAAAATTATATACAAAATATAATGAGATCCACTTATTGATTTTTTCATATGTAAATATAAATGTATACATATTCATGTATACATATTTGATCTAGTTATATATCGTATTTATATTAAAGTAGCTCACTTCATTTCTTCCGGATCCATCAGAAACCTATGCATAACTTAGTATTTATTATATAATCCGGAATATTCCTCAGAGATATATTTTATGCTTGCATTACCGAGAAATGACTTTGGGCGAAGACAATTTTGAAGATTGCGAAGAGAACGAAAATATTGTATTGAATGTCAATATTATTAGATAAATTTGATCCGGATTCAACCAAATTTTTGCTAGAAATAGAGGTTTAATTATAACTGAATTCAAAGAAATAAATGCTTTTTAAGTATAAACAAACTTAGAACAATTTTTAAATGTTCCAAAAAGAAAATTGAAGACGTATGTGTTTAATAAATCATTAAAAAAAATTAATACTTGTTTTTTAAGTTTAGACAATCTTTAAAATTAGTTCTAAAACAAAAAATCCAAGTGTTTGTGAATAATTTTATCCACTGAATATAATATTAAAATAAAAAAAAATCTTTAGCAAATAAAATGCAAATATTAAACATGTACTAGTAAAAGTTCCTATTTAATTTTTGCCATAGAAACAATACTTCTTAAATAGTGCAAGTGTATTTAGCTTTTAGAAAATTATTGTATTATTAAATTCTTCTTATGCCCTAACTTGTAATTAGTTACTATTCACAATTAAAAGATTTACCACTGGATAACTTTTAACAAAATTTTATCTTTTAATCTAAATACTAAATATTGTCTCTTGGAGACAGATCGTTATATGGTTTTATAACAAAATCTAATCGGATGGTTTTCAGTTTACCAGAATTTGGCCAAATACAATAAGTGATTCACTATATTTTCACATACACCTAGCTCAATATATAATTGGTTCAAAGATTTTCAAAGAAACTAAACCAACTGAAAAAATTATAAAATTATACTTCAATTACTCCCAGTTAGAATCTTTTAAGATTGTATAATCTTTGCACGTGATTTTCAAGTAAACCTTTGGAAAAAAAATTATATGGCATTTTAAATTTGATAACTGTTAACTATAAGAAAATTAACTTTTAAGTTAAACATTAATATTTACATTTAACTCATGTTTTCGAAAAACTAATAGAATTTTTAAGCGCGTAAGCGTCGCGTAGCAATATAACGGATAAAAATTGGTGCGCACCCCATAAAATTGTAAACAAAATTTGTAATAAATGTGTATATCTCTATAAAATATTTGATCATTTCATGTGCATATATCTAACGATTATTTTGTATCGCCAAATGGCATTTTCAATTGGATTTGAATCATTCAAATCGGACGAGCCAGTATCTCAAAAACTGGTATACCATTTTTGGCACATTTTGCCGCGGAGCTTCGAAATGGCTTAATCTGACTTTTGGCTAAAAACTAATGAGCATGTCTCCTCGTCAAAACTAATCGAATGATTTTTAAATCATTCGACTTGGATCATCAGTGTTCTAAAAATTGTGGACGGAAATTTGTATCCGAACATACATATTTTTCTCAGGTATGCCAAAATGTTCAGAAACCTCTGATACATTAACATATGTGAAAAATTTTATTTTCGATTTTTTTTGTGATTACTATAACACCTCCCGGAAAGTTAAAAATAATTACCAATATTAAAATTAATTATCACCGTTTATAAATGTTTTAATTACCTGGTGGTATACAAAAACTTAGATTTCTCGCTCTCTATCACTCTAACTCTCTGGATTACCTGAACTAGTTTTCCTAGCTTTTTAGGAAAGTTACTAGTTTTCCTAATATCCATATACCTAAATTATTGATTTTATCTTGTTTAAATGCACATATTTTTGATCATTTTGCAAAATGTATCAAACTGTATCTCGATTGTTATTTGAAAAAATATGAAGAAACAAGAAACCGATTGAAAACTACAAGTCAAAATGTTTTAACTAATGAAAAATCTGATAAACAGCAAAACTACCGTAGTGATATGGTATTCGAACAGGGGCGTAACGTGCCTTGGCGGGGCTCCATATCAAAATTGGTTTGGGGGCCCGCCTAAAGATTTTTCATAATTTAAAGAAACATAAAAAGATTAATAAATTCATTTAATAAATTCATTTAAAAGAACATTTATTTATCAAATTTTCAAATATACATCGAATCTTATTTTTAATATTTTACAAGTAACTAAAATTAAATATTCACTCTCCTTGCCTTTTTATCAGCAAACTGATTTATTAAGTCATTTATAGCTGATGATGTTTTTAGTTTTTCTAATGTTTCTTAGAGACAGGTCTGATAGACGTTCCTGTTTTATTGATGTTCTGAGGTAATTTTTTATTAATTTTAACTTTGAAAAACTCTTTTCAGCAGTTGCGGTTGTAACTGGAAGGGTCAAGAATAAAATGCAAGCTGTTATTACATCCGGAAAACTGGATGCAATACTATTAAATTTTATTAATAATAATTCAGCGAGTTCCTTAATGGAATGAATATTTTCGATTTCTGATTTTAAGCATGCTTTTAGAGCTATCAATTGATCGCAAAGATTACCTGATAGATCTTTGCAGTATTTTGTCGTCAGTTTTCCAGAAGCAATTATTATTATCTAAACAGCAATAGTACACGTTTACTTTAAAATATGATTCAGGGTCTAAAATTCTCTCGTCTTATGATAACTCATCGAAAAATCGCTTTGTTATCTTCCGCCTCTTGTTTTTAAAAATTGTTTTTATGTTCCAATTCTTTGCTAAATCCTTAGTATTCCTTAACAAAATAATGAATGAATTTTAATGCTTCAATTCGCGCAGACTCTTTAAAAGATTTTCTAATAGTATGCTAGTTTGTTGTAAGTCATTACTCACATCCTGTAGAGCTTTCGAAATTGGATTAATAATTTGAAAAAATAAAGAAAAAAATGTTACGAGAACTAAAAAATCATAGCTTTCTAAAAGGTTAATTAATTTCTTACATTCTTCACGTTCATCTTTTTTTTTAGAAAATAAATTTAATTTATACAGAGTTTTTACTATTAATAAATAGTTTTTGCTTATTGCTAATAAGGCGTCGTTCCTTGAAGACCATCTGATAGGGCATACCCTTTTAAGTGCTATTAAATATTCCTCGGAAGAATCTTGATTTAGCATTGACCAGCGTTGTATGCTATTGCCAAAAAAGTGTATATTTTTTCGATTTAAGAAATTTTTGGCACTTTTTTTATGACTTCATCTTTTTTCTGTTCAATTTTTCCTTTCATAGCTCCGCTGGTGTAATCTCTTTTCTTTTCACTCGTTCTCTTTAAATCACCACTAACACTTTTCCACAAATCACCCCTAAACCAAAACACTTTCAATATATAAAACCTTCGACTAACTCTGGCAATTATCACATGATAGTATTTTTTCTAACGTCTTTATTTCTGTACCAAATGTTGTACTTCTTGTCCAATTTGTGTCAGTTGTAAAAAATATTACTTATTAAAAGAAATTCCTGCTGTTCGTTCGTCGCTTGTCAACATATCATTGTATTTTGGGTTCGCATAACTGTACATTGTTTATTGAGGGTTAAACGGGGAAACCCCGTAGGCCAAACATGCCTATAATCGATGTAGGTTGTCCCGACAATAATAATAAATTAATTTTTTGACTTTGTCGTTTGTGAAATAAATAAAAAGCTTTTCTCAATTTCTGTTAATGCTCGTTGGGGGCCCCCTGGGCCCGGGGGCCCCGTATCATTGATACGGCTGATACGGCGGTAGTTACGCCCCTGTATTCGAACAACGTGCAGCAAAATCTTAACAAACTTGCAAGACTTGTCTCCGAAATAATCCCTTCAACCACGGAGACGCGCAAAGAAATATATCAACCAAACCCGCGTACACGTTTTCTGATAAATCCATACAATAAAATGTAATTTATGAATAAATTTACATATCAGGACCCAGAGAGAAAGTGTTCCCGATAGAAATGCATAAATTAAAGTGCGGCGTGTCGTTTATACGCGAAATTCGAGTACGAGGAGCAAGTACCAGCAAATGCACCCTTTTGTGATGGCACAGGATGAAAAGATTTGGAAATATTTTATTACTACATCGACGATTTATTGTTACCGGATTTCACGCCGAGCGATTTATTGGACCGCGTTCGGCTGTCGTGTTACTGATGTATTTATAACCGTATGTAAATAGATTCGAACGTGTGTAATTGCATGGAGATTTATTATTTGGGGGGTTTTGGATTTATTTTGAAAATTATTTGTTCAAATAAATATACTTGTTTTGAATATTTGATATTATTTTACATTTCTTCTATTAAAATTAATCAGAACATTATTAGTTATTTTGATTGGTCAAGGGGTCAATATGTTCAAGTTAATTGGCCTTTTTTTAATCTTCTTATTTCTGGTGTATGGAGCAGCGGAGCAAAGAGTGAATTGTGGTGATTATCTAATTTGTGATGATGATTAGTTGATCTTGTTTTTCTAAAATCTTTAATTAATAGTACCTTCAGATCATCATGCAGAGTTTTATTGCACACGTACCAGGGTGCACCTGTCATCATTCTAAGTTTTGATTGGATCTGATATACCAATGCCACATAATATTCGATATGAACGATTTAATTTTATTTTTTATTTCAACATTCTGGATCCAATTGATACAAACTAAAATTTGGATCCATCTCAAAGCATTTATTAACTTTTACAAAACGTTCATGTTTTTTGTAATAGGAAAATGTGACGTACCTATGAGAAGTTTCAAACTGTTGAAATATATTGTTACTCACATACTTTTGAATTGAGTTCAAATAAGCATTTCAAATGACATGGTACCAAATACTAGTGATATCCATTGCCAATTGAAAATGTATATCAATACATTCCAAGTAAATATCAAGTAATTTTCCTTCCCGGCATTGCTAAATTATATTTAAGTATAATTAGATAGACATTTGCGTGGATTTCTAATGAAAAAATACTTAGGATGCCTTGTATAAGTTTGGTAGTGTATGTCGGGTAGACTGGGTACGGTTGTGACACTTTTTTATCAGTTTGTTGATTCACTAGTTAGCTGGATCTACGTGGAAAAAAGAAATCGAAAAACTTTTCTTAAATTCAAGAAATTGGTCATAAAATCAAATCAGGCACAAAAAAGATGAGTATCACAACATTCCATATCCACAGGACGACTTTTATTGTCAGAAATATGTAACACAACACAACTTTGTTATATATAACGATATATAACAAAACAATTTTTTTGTGAAATAAACAATATTTGTTAAAGGGTATGGGCGCATTGCCATACAGAATCGGTATTTAAATAAATTATACGCCATTTTATAGGTCTATTTGATAAAAACCGATATACCAATTTTCAACTTTGTACCTCACCTTATAGCCGAGATATCATTGAAAATATGCCAAAGTGGCCTCTTCTTTCAAACTCACTTTTTGCCGTAACCATGAAAGATATCGAAAAAATTTTTACGTGATTCTACTCATATTAACTCAGACCACATTTATGTAGAGTCTAAAAAATCGTTTACTATTAGCTGAAAAAGACAAAATAATTTTTCAATTGATTATTTCGGGTAGTGCATTTATTTGGACCACTTTCTAATTAGCGTTGTTCCAAAGCCTATTATTTTTTCTTTGAGTTCTGCAAATATTGTTCAAATTAATTTAGTGGAACACATTGGGAAATTGAAAAAAACAGAGCCAGTACACCCGCGCGTAACGCTAATAGTACCCATAGCAATTGCATAGAGTTCGTTCGAACGCAAAGCAGTGCGCGATATGCGTCGAAACGATTCTTAAGAAATTCTGAATGCGAAAATATTTATTTTATAGTTACATATGTATAAATTCACGGAATTTGAAATTTTTAGACATTATTAGTTTTACTATATTATTTAAATCACTAGAACTAGTGGTTCTAGCTATTAAAGCAAATAAGCTTTTTTGAATCGTTTAAATCGGATTTTTCGTTCTGTTAAAAACTCGATTTCTATCTTTGCTCCGTATCTCCGACTTGTATTTGTTAAAAACTAATCAGTACGTCTCCTCATCAAAAGGAATCGAATTTTCATTACATCATTCATACACGAAATAGAACACAAATAAACAGACTCACATATAAATTTTTTCTATTGTATTATAAAACGTTCAGAAACCTTCGAAACGTGAGGATGTGCAAACATTTTCGATTGCGATTTTTGAACGATTACAATAACTTACCGTACGGGATGTTAAAAATATATACTGAAATTAAATGCATTTAAATTGTCACTATATTATAAGTAGATGCGAATTAGCTAATACAAAATTAGTTAAAAAAAAACACGATCTTTCACATAAACCACACAAAAGATACAAATATTATATAAATAATATAATTTTCAAAATAAATTAATTAATATATTTTATATTATAAAAATAATGATTATTAGAATACTTTCAGTAATAATTAAATTTAAATTAATTTTCACATAATTTTAAGTCAAATACATTACTATTACATTTTTTACATTACTCCTATTACATTTTTTTTTGATTATAGGAGTATCGTTTCTATGATGTTTTTATTTATTAAAATACAACGTAAAGTTTGTTGTTTATTATATAATGTAGAGTTTATGTTTATTATGAGTATTTGTATTTCATCAAACAAGTTCTGTCTAAAATTTATGAAAGATTGATTCACATGATTTTACAACATTAGTATAAATTAGTATAAGAATACAAATACTGTGAACATTACAATGTATATTAAAACTCAAATATATCAAATGTGAAAATATATTTTGATTAATCTAATGGATTCTGGACTAGACTAAAGTCCGATATTTATTTTTTAGCCGTATATTTTCTTTAAGAGTTTCTGGAGCCTGCATCAATTGATATTAATATATCTGAAGGTGCAATGTACGCTTGAGAGTAGCTTTAAGTGTCAAAGCCAATTTTTTCACCAAAAGCACTTTTCTTTCTGTATTATTTTATCGCACTACATATATCAAGTGTAGAAAGAAAATAAAACTAACACTCCGTATAAGTGTTGATATTCGATTGTCTGTAAGCGACCGTAGAGAAAAAGTTGAAAACTAAACGACTCTAGGGGGGTCAAAAGATTTATCTATTTTGTGAACGCCCATTTCATGAGAGAAAATATCGTTATGGAAAAACAGCCCGTTTTAAATTTGCTTAATGCACTCGCCTCTCTTATTTATTAACTCTATACTTGATGGCTTTCAGGGAATTAATTCTTTAAATTGTAAATTTAAGCATGAGGAGTGTTTTTTATTGCCATTATGTTGGCTAGTTATTGTTTTAAGATGTTTTATTTATGCAAAGTAAGCGTAACGTTTTATAAAGAACATTATATTCAGTTACTTTAAATATTTGGTTGAATCTGTGATTTTATTTTTACATTTGTAATTAATTTATACTAATGTATACAATTGTTTGAGTTTGTGATGTTTCTTTCAAAAATTCTATTATACATATCAAATAATATGTATATTATGTGTATTTTCTGCATAAAACTACATAAATTAAACTTTTTCAAAAATATAACTATAGAAAATGTACAAACTAATAAAACCTCTTAAAAAAATATGATTTGATTTGAGGAGCATTATGCTTTACCACATGAATGCTGTTTGGACTAGAACATACTTATTTACCTTATTTATTTTGAAAAATAAATAATATAAGGTAGGTCGGGGCACAAAGGCACAATTGGACCATGAGCAATTATATTGTAAAAACCAAACTTATTATATTATAACAAATAACACATATCAAACTTACAACTATCTTACTATGTTCAGTAAAACTCTCAGCTAATATATGAAATTTCCAAAAAAAATTTACCTGGTCCCTTTTAACCCGAAGGACAGCCATCGGACAAGCAGACACAACAATACCTTAATTTCAATTTTAAAGAGATAATACCTATATTATTTAACCAATGCAAAATATAAATTTCATGCATGCATTTTTTACAGAGATAACGCTGTAAACAACCTTGATCTGGTATTTCTTCAGAAATACTCATAAGCAGAGTTGGAATAACCATTTATTTAGTTTAACTATTGTGAAATTTTAAACTTATTTTTTTTTAATTTGTTATTTTTCATTATTTACACCTTTGCCAGGGTAAAGTTTCATTTAGTCCTTTTTACCCCACACACGTGTAAGATGTAAAAATGGTTAAATCTAACTTAAAATTAGCAATACAACTTACAAAATAATTAAATATATATCTAAAAGTTATATTAAGGTCTCGCAAACTAAATAACCGTGCTCACAACCAAAAGACAAACAACGAAAGAAAATACTTTATATTACAAATACGTTATAAACTTTCAATCATTGCCATTTATCTCCCGATAGCAACGTCGTAGGAATAAAGGTGATGGCTGGTTATACATCCTTTTCCCTCTACTTTCAAATATTGTTGTTAAACAATTCTTATCTTCACTTGTTTTTGAGATATGGCTGGTGGACTTTTTACTCAGCGGATCTTTAAACCCCGCTCAATCCTATGTATGTAATGGAAATCATTACTATCTGGAAAATTTCTGAACTGCTAAAATAACATATAGCTAATGGATAATGCTTGACATAATGTAAAAAGTATTCAATAATGCAAAAGCACGAGAACAATACTTCAGCATATTTGATTATCATTTCTTTTCTTTCTTCAAAAGTATATACATATAGATATAAGTGCAGTCAGTTTTTGACAGCAAGAACAAAGGAGCATTACACTAAATCAAAGGCAGACCATAAAGAAAAAATATATCCAAAATAACACATATCATACAAGCGTAACAATAAGAGAATGACGCATTATCATAGGGTATTTATTGCGAAATACTTTTTAGCAAAAGCTTTGTTGTCTCCCGTATTTTGCGGACGTACAGATTAATTTTCTCAAGAGATGAAAAATGGAAGGAATGACTTATATGTTTCTGCCTACATAGGAAAATTCTTATATCACGGACATGAGTGAGTTTTATCCCTAAGGATTTGTACAGTAATTGATTTCCTTTTGTCGGAATCGAAGGAAGCATTAGGAAACAGGTACACATTTTCCATGTATGAATATGTAAGTGAATAATGTATTGAGAATAAAATATGGTTTATTGTTTGAATATGAAGGATATGTAAATTTGTGTTTTTTATTTTATGGTAAATGACATGTAACTTTCCTTAAATTTCTAGATTAGTTCAATAATGTGTATATATATATATATATATATATATATATATATATAGGGTTGACTGGGTACGGTAGTGACAGTCGCCATAACCAGAATTTAGCCAGAGATAGGGCTAAAGAGAGAAAGATAAAGTATGTTTGACCGAACAAGTTTCCATTATTGCATTGAGTCACGTTAACACGATAAATAGCATTGATTTTAAAATTTGAAAAGTAAGTTTTTCTGGTTTGATTTTTTTTAATATACAACTTAACTTGTATATATATTGATTACTTTATTTGCTGTTTTGTTGTAATATGAACATTAGTAATTAATTTCCATATATTAATTTTGGTTTATGTGATATGTATATGTTATGGCATGCATTACTTGTACTTCTTGGCTAAAATTTAAACAGATAAAAAAAAATTAATTTAACTAAAATTAAGACAAAACAAGAGAGAAAGAGAAATGAAAATTCTTTACAAGAAAACAAATTATTTCATAAAGATTATGTTTTGTTATATGTTAATATATTATATTCACAAGATCTGTTTAAATAGTTAGGATGTATTATGTTACATATTTCTCACATTAAAAGTCAATTTTCTCACAATAAACCATTTTGGTACTTAATATTATACCGTATGTTGACAGTCATAGAAACGGCATGTTGGAAGTATTATAGAATTTCAATTTTATAGAAAAACCATTTAATTTAATTAATTCATTTAGAAATGTAAACTCATCTAATTAGTTTCATTAGAATAAGTATATTATGTATAAATGTATATGGCTGTATTGTTATTAGAGCCCAAATAAATAAAAAAAAACATTTAGGTGTTTATGACCATAGCTATGTTTATGCCTGTTGCTCTTTTCTTGTATGATTTGAATTTGTGAATTAATTGAAATAAAATTTGTAATTAACAATATTATTGCTGATCAAAATAAATTGGCACAACCGTACCTCTCTATAGAATATAAGTGTCCTCTGTATAGAATTTAATTGAGAAAGTGTAACTACGTTTATACAAACATTTCTATAAAATACTATTTGTTCAAACATGTTGATCTTAACATTAATTTATGAGCATACTTTTAACTTACAATTTTTAAATTACATATTGATGTATGCTAAAAAAAATGTTATTATGTATAGCTCAAAAATATATCTATAAATTACTTCATCATTAATAACTCCAATGATAATTTTGATTTTGGTATCTAATATAAAATAAGACATGTGGAGATAAAATGGAAGAAGCGATGCGTGTATTTTGCAATTCCAAGGAATTATTGAATAAAATCTCGTGATGTTTCTGTAATATGAAATTCGCAAATCCGCAAACATGGCTAAGCTGTTTTTGAATCAGCCCTTCCTTGGAATCAACTGGGCGTGTATGTCAAGGGAACTTGATCTCAGCTTTAAAATATAGGGTACGGGAAATATTCTGGGGCTTGAGTAATACATTAACCCAAATATTTTCTTTAAATTAAAATTGTATATTTTTTAGGTATTGCTTGACGTATCATCATTTTTTACATATATATTTTTATGCATGGTATTCTCAACTAGGTGTAAGTGGCATTTAGCCCTACGGCAAGTTGCATAAACTTTCCAATATGAGTATTTTTTGACTTGAACAACCGAAACTGAGATTTAACTATTTAGATAAAAAAATTGTGTTTATTTCGGAAATAAAGTTTTCACTTTTACTAGAAACAAACATTGCGATTTCCAGACGATATCTCTCAAACACATTTATAATATCTGTAATAATATTAATTGTAGTGCAAAATAGCGACTTTTGACAAAAATTTTTACTTTTGTTTTCAAATTGACCTTTCATAGGGTATGATTATACTTAATTTCTTCAAAATTTTTATAGCTTTTAGTGTGGCTAAAAGTTACAAAACTAAAATCACATACCACAAAAACATTTTTTTACATTTTTGGACTATCTGATCATTTTTGCTTTTTTCATAGAATAATTTGTTCTAAGTTTGGTTTTTAGAAAATATAAAGCCGAGCCAGCCAGTTTCTGAGAAAAACCTCTAAAACCAATCATTTAAGATTAACCAGATTAAGAAATAAATTTTCAGTTTTAGTTCTGACTTCAAAAATAAGTTTTCCATTTCATTCGTTTTTCGTAAATGTAATATCCAGCAGTTTAATTTACTAAGATCAATTTACTAAAACTAATAATTTTGTTAATAAAAATGCATTCTTTAGATTTAGTTTTAACATTTAGAATAAGCTTTCCACTTTATTAAATATAATGACTTTCACATTTTACAAAATTAAAGAACTCAATTTTTTATAAATTTTCTTTTCCACAAATACAAAATTTTCAACCATTATCAGGCTTATAAATTTTCAATATCATTGAAATTAATTAAAATAATATTAACTCATCAATAATCTTTTTTTTAATTTACATTTTAAGAACGTTTTTAGGAAACTCATTAAATTTAGTGTTTAAATGTAGTATTAACTCATCAATAATCATATTATTAATATACATTTTAAAAACTTTTATAAGAAATCTTTTAACCAAATTTAATGCTGTTTTCGAAACTTTTTGAATAATTCAAATCGCTTTGGATTATTTGAATTGAAAAACTCGTTGTTGATACTTATGCATTAAAAATGAATGACTTCATTTCGATATAAGAAAAGATTCATTCTTATTCCAATCTATTGAACATAATCTCGAATGCTTTCAAAATCCACATCAGAAATATTCAATCACTTCATATACGTGTAGGTATTAGTTCGAAGTTTTTTCCCCACATGAATTTAGATTGCACGATCGTATAACTTTTCTATTGAAATACGATCAGATTAGAAGTGATTTTAAAATAAGAAAGGAATTTCAATTAAACGGTAATTTAAAAATAATATTACTTATTTCAGTTCATACCTGCCATATCGAGATATGTATTTTTTGGCGATATTAATGATGGGCCCATAATAATGTAAATTATTATATAAGATAATTACTTCTTATTTATATGCAAAATCTAGAAGCTATTCATAGTTTATATAGAGTAGGGCAGATTACAAAGGTCCAATTTGACTTCCAGTAATTATACTGTCTAAAGTAAACTGTCTAGATGAGAACACATAATATTTATCAAACAAACTACTATGCTTTCGAACTAAGTTCACTAAAATTTCTAGTCAATTTCTATTTAAAGAAATATGTTTTTTAAATATTTTCTAAAATTTGTCATCTGTCCCTTTTTACCTCATTGACGAGTTATGAAGGCACAGCCAGAGGTCAAAGAATTCTAGTGTATTATTTTATATTTTAAAAGGATTTTACTAAAATATAGCTACATTATTTAACCAATGAATGTGAAATACAAATGTTACAAAGTTTACGAAGATCACACTGCATATAACCTATATATATATATTATTCATTAGCACAGTGACCATTGATTTGATTTATCTCTATTAGAATTTGTTTTCTTTTTAACTTATTTATTGTTATCATTACTATTGTTTTCATTGTTTTCCCATTGCCAGTATAAAAGTTCAGGTAGCTTATTAACCTCAACCACATATAAGCCAATACAACTTAATTACACATACTTAAACAATATATCGAATTGTCATAAACTAAATAAAATTGCTCAAAACCAAAAAAAAAAAACTCATGAAAAACAAAAGTTTTGTTATGAATATTAATACATCACCATTTATTTCCTGATAGCAACGTCGTAAGAATTAAGGTGGTCGCTGGTTACACATATTTTGGTTTTTTACTTTAAAATAGTATCGTTAAAAATACTATGTTAGTGATTAAAAGTTTGCTATAAATATTTATATATAGCCAAAAATAAATTGTATTTTAATTTTTGTTTATAAATAATTATCTCTATCTCATGTCGATGTCTTACCTTAAAATCAGTTTGCAAATGAAGTTAGAAAAAAAACATCTATATTTTTGTTGAATTTGAAATCATTATTTTAGTATATTGTGTATTACGTTGAATTGGATCACGGAAAGTTCTAGTTTCCTCAAATCCTAACTCACAAGTTAAATGTAATTTAAACATTACACGGAGATTAAAACTTTGCTATCCTTACTCATGAAACACTACAAAATAACAATATGAAATATACAAATGAATTTATTATATAAGAATGTGTAAAAATACCAACCAATTTTTTCCAAACTTCAAATTATGTCCTAGTTAAATTGCATCGGTAAAATTGATGTTAGCATTTGCCACCAACTCTCTAGTTTTTATTACATATTTACTATACTACACATAATTAGCATAAGCGCATGAATTTTATACTCCAAATATATTTTTTTAACTTTATTTGGATATTTTTCATTCATTTTCCGCAAGCAATTTTATTTCAATACATATACAACTTACAGATCCCATTTTTACTACCCGTTTTTGGCAACTTATTTGAAATCTGTATATCTTAATTGATGTTGACATATACTGATCTTAAACCTGATATAATTTATATATTTTGGATACAGGATTACACCAATTACAGTAAACAATTTGTGCTAATTGAATTAATTACAGTAAAAAATAAATCTAATACTATTATAATTAAATGCGATTCACAAAAACTTGAAGATTGGTGATTCGATATTCTTATGACAGTAAAAGAAAATCTTTAAAATTAGAGTTTCGAGTCGGAAGACATAATCAACTTTAGTGCATCTCAATGTTCTCGTTGCTACTATATTTACTATTTGAAGACATATTATTACAAATGAAGCAAATATATAATATAAACAATTTTTTGTTATAAACTACCCCATCAATTTCAGGGGTTTCTGTAGAGATAAGTTCCAAATTTTAAAATTTAAAAAATTCATTAAAATTGTAATCAACTAAAATTTTGAATTTGCGTTGTAAATTTGTTATAATTAGTGCTATGAGTTTTTCAAAATTTTATGTCAAAGTTAGAATTCCGTTAAATCGATAGATTTTTAAAGACTAGTGTTAAAGATTACTTAACTGCTTAGAGATCAATTAACCAGAGTTGATAGATTTAGTAATTCTTTAGTATTTTTTTAAATATATCCCATATGCATTCACTAGTAACGGCAATTTTCCCATATTAATCTGCAGTGCACGTACGGTAGCCACTAAAAGGTTGTCGCCCAAGGAGTTACATATCCTAATCAGTAGCTGGCGCGAATGGAGAAGGTGGCACTTTCGGAAAAACTAATTACATGATCGTCTACGTGACCAGAATACTAATTGCCATCGTCCTGGCGAAGTAAACGCAAAGTCAATGTTTATTATGAGATGCTTACGCTTCTCTTCTCTTCTTCATAAATCCTAGAAATGTTCTAAAGTAAAAGGCTCGAAATTTGGTAAAAAAATCATTAACAAATTAGGATAATAGGATAATATCCGTAGTCGTTATGCATGATTTTCTATGATGGATACTAGCATTTGGAATTGTATACCTCAAGAAACAACCGACGCGCAAACTATTAAAGATTTTCATAAATGCCGATTTGATAGAAAGCAGGTGCCTAAAAAATAGAACAACAATAGGCTTCCGAAAATATTGTTGAATTTGATGCTTTCCTGTGGCTTAGTGGTTTAGAGTTAGACCTCAGGACTTCTAATCAAAAGTTTCAACTTCGATAACCGTCTCGGACAGCCTGATGTCAAGCTGTAGTGACATTTATTTTCACTTGGAAAATAGGGATGGTGTTATGAACTTCATTTGATCAGCTTTGTTTTGAATTAATAAGATCGATAGAAAGTGAATTATAGATTGAGCTTGCGATTCTCCGAGATGCTGCCGAACTCTTTTAAAATAATACAGTTTTCGCCGATTGTGCTCCAAATTATTACATATTATTAGTAACTATATCAAACCATTAAAAGATTATGTTCAATTTAAAATGTTGTATATTTAGATAAAATGATACGATGTTAAAGATTTATAGATGATGTAATATGCTTGAAAGTCGAATTAATACTTGTCACATAGATAGAGTTTGAAATATCACTGATGTTGCTTCGATGCGATTTGAGTTGATACTAATTTACTAAGTTATGATAATTTTATATTATTTTTTCATTAGTTTACTTTTGAGTACAAGCGACTGCTCATTACATTCACATCTTATAAGATATCAACCTGTGAGTTAGTTAGGCGAGTTCAAGGAATCTGAATTCCTTAAAAAGACGGATTTATGATTGAGGGACTGTTTATAGATAGGATGCATCACAATATAAGGGATCATTTAATATTTCAAAATATTGCAATAAGAAGGATTAGGTTCTATATTTGCTATCATGTATGAGGAGATATTAAAAAATATCTATATAATTTTATCAGACCATGGTTAACAGTTAGTGACATGTTATAAAGGTTTAAAAAAAATTTATAACAAGTTCATCAAAAATTTGCTAACCGTTGATCTCAGTTTAGGGTATATTAAATTAAGATTGCAAAAAAATCTATATATGTATACTCCTATTTTTAAAAACTAGCTTGCTTTCGACTTGTATTTAGACAATTCATTTCTTATTAATGCAAAACACAATATTAGTATAGAAATGATCAAAATAATACATATATTGTTTTAATCTATATACATAGATACCTGTTTGAAATCGGAATGTACTTATAGCCTTTCCCCCTAAATAATATATATCTAGTGCGACCATGTTGTTAAATTCTTCCTAGTAAGCAGAATCAATCGTCCCTTCCTCAATGAGACTCATGAATTTCAATACATGAATGGAAGAGTGAAGTGATTTCTAATGGACTGGCTACGCAATAGGGTATAAACTCGTTAAAAACTTGCCGGACCTGCAAATATCTTGTTATCAATGAATCGGAAGACCATTATAAAAAGTTGAGCTATTTACACAACATGTGTGTAAGAGGTCCTTCCAAAAACACGATAAAAAATTATTAAATGAACATGTGAATCACAACACTAAATGAAAAAAAGCATATAGGTGTATGGATCATTCCCTTTCTTTTTCATTCTAGAAGGCAAATGAATCTCCCTAAACCTTAGTGGTTCAAAATTGCACCATCCAGGAATATTTATTATTTTCATTCCTTAATACGTTTCTATATCATTAAAAGTTCCATAAGATATTCTTTTGAATTCAAATTCATTCCTTCTTTTCAATTTTCCAAATAGATTGCAGAACGTGTGCTTCGCCCTTTTGTATGACAGCATTTTAATCCCTGCGATTAATTTTCGATCTTTACAAATACTTTTAAATACATTTCCGAGGCAAATGAATGCAAATCGATTATTTGGTTTCGTTTTGTGATGGTAATTTTGCTATATCTTTATTTGGGGGAATTCTGTATTTTATATAAGTAATAGCAATAATGACACATGAAACGCTTTTAAAGAAATTGAAAATATTTTCATCAAGAATTTAAAATGAATATGTTGGCAATTGTGGACACAAGTTCCAATTTTTCATTAATTCAAACTTCGATCTCGTATAAAAAATATGAAGACATATAACACCTTCATTATTCTCACCTAAGTGAATTATGAATATAATCATTAATACTAAATTTGTAATATTAAAAATATAATAATAATATTCTGATTGTTGTTAAGATTTTTGAGACAGAAAATAAAAAATCTCAATTATTAATATTGTGATTAACTTACTATTGCCTGGATATAATGGTAGTTTTTTAGTATCTAAATTGGAATTTAAGTTCATTTGTTAAGCAATTTTTAATTTTCAGTTTGCGAAGGTGAATTCTACATTTTCGTTAAAAAGCCCAATTTGTTTACTGTTTTCTCAATACTATAGGTAATTTTTTTTAGTTTCGTTCAAATTGAAAAAAAAAATAAGTGTATATGTGAACATTAATTTTGCCTTTTATTTACAATTTCCAGAAATCTATCTTTATTAAAAATTAAAAAGCTATTTAATAAATTCAATTCAATTATTTGCTTGATGAGTAATAAAATTATATTCAATTTTGAAAATTCAAAATTCGATAGATGTTCAAATCATTTATTGACAAATGATTTCTAAAATATTATTTTGCAGTTACAAATATGTCAATTTTTTGTAATTATTCAGATATCTTTACTAGAAATATTTTTAGCCTAGGGATCGTTCAAGTATTACGTAAGATTTATACCCCCTACCCCCATGCTTACATAAACATTTTGCAATTAATGTAAAAAAATAAAAATACCACCTATGACGTAATCATCATCCAGACTCCCCTGCCCCCCATGTCAACCCAAAATAAGCAAATCAACAAGCCCCCCGCCCCTCTATAGTGCTTACGTAATACTTGAACGGCCCCCTATTACTAAAATGCAATAGTTTTTATAAAAAATATATGTTCATTAGTGCTTGATTTTTAGTGTAAATAGGTAAATTAATTCGTAATAAGTAGTTAAAATAAAGCAACAATTTGAAAAATTGATAAAATATTCGATATATCTGAATTTTCATTTACGTTGACTGTTCTTACTCGGCAGAACCTTATTTTGTAGAAAAATGTATTCAATATTGTAAATAGAAAGGTTAAATTTTAATTTCCTACATTTTCAATTATAATGTTCTACTATACATTTTTTTCATTAATGTATTATAAAAATCCATAAAATTTTCTTAAAGGTTTATGAAAATTCAATATTGATTACATTACAACAGCAAATATCATGTAGGACAATAAAACAGGCAATTTTAATGCTTATATCAGACTTATATCGTTGGTAAAAATCAGTAAAATATAAACGCGTTGATTTCTTAGAAAACTTTAATTCAGTATTATTCAAATTAAGATCTCCTCTTCTTTTTTACAGCCCCTCCTTTTCTTGATTTTTTAATGCTCAAGGACCATGATAAACCATTTTAATTTCAAAAGCAATCTGCTGAAAGTGCAAATCATCTGTGAATAATTTTAACCCTTTTTTGGTACTTTGTATTTGCAGAGTTTTGTCTGAAAGAAAAAATTAAATATCGAATAGTCAGGCGCTGGGCGGTTAACTCGTTGAAAGCAAACCCTCTTAACTTAGAAATTCACCCCGAATATATAAATCATTCAGTTAATAAACTGCAAAAAAGGGTCTGACGAACATTTTTCGCTAATTGTTTGCATAGAAAAATTAATCGTGTTAAATTAATTACTTCGGCGTGCATATTATATCAGTGAAATAATTAGTCTTGCGCAAATTATAAAATACTGATCACTAGAATGATTTTCACAGTTTTGAAAACAATCAGGTACAGAATATGGGAGTTAGGAGTTAGGAGTTAGTTACAAGTTTTTTTTTAAATCAATATTTTGTGATCAATTGTTTATATTTCTACGAAATATAGATGGATTGTTGCTCTAGCAAATCAAATAAAAACTAGTGATGCATGACATCGTGCCTTAACGCAAATTGCTGGTACTTCCCGTACTAAATATATTATTTTTCAATTTTTTATTGGATCACCGGTGGCCCTAGACCTGCCTTTACAAAAATTTTACCGGTTGTTCATTTCGTCAATAAAAATAAAGTAAAATGTTTTTTGAATTATTTAAATCGGACGCTCCGTTATTTCAAAAACTGAAATACCATTTTTTGCACTTTTTGCCCCGTATCTCTGAAACGGCTGGATATACCCTTGTCTAAAACTAATCAGCACGTTTCCTTATGAGTGGAAATCGAATGTTTTTTTTAATTATTCAAATCGATGTTCGCGAAATCGTCGACAAAAAAATTGTATCCGCACACACACACACACGCATACATAAAGTTTTTCTAAGGTATGCCAAAATGTTCAGAAACCCCTGAAACGTAAAGATATACAAGAATTTTCGATTATTATAACTTACCCTACAGGAAGTTAAAAATTTTACAACTGTTGTCATTTATTTCACAATTAAGCAATTTCTAGAAAAAGTGCGGTGTTACAACTTTACTAAGGTCTACTGGTACATGTCAAAAGACAGAAAAACGACAATAATTCCTCTGATATTTAATTATTTACTATATTTAAAAAAAAAGACTTGTTTTCAAGTAAATCTTTTCATACATCAACGCAAACTATAATTATTACAAATAAAATATGTAATGTCTCCTGCAATGTAAGTTATGAGCAGAAATCAATGTAAACTTCAATTATTATCACACATTTTACATGTGCCCACATCTTACAAACTACCCAATAGTTTTTCACTAGAAGATTTTTGTTAATTTTAGTATATTACAACTAGTCTCAAAGTTTTGTTTCAACAAACGTGGCGTGATGTTTTTTTACATTAATCAAGCTAACTATTTATACAATTTAGCAATCACATAAATCGTTACACAATATCAATGATTGATAAATTTGAAAAAATAATAAGATATATAAAATTCAAAATTTCTTGATAATAATAACGCAAACAAAAATTTTATGGTAGAACAATTTAATTTTACATGTTAAAAATGACGGACCTGCACAGTTCTGTTCATTGCGTCGGCCTAGACCGAGACAAATAAATATTTTAAGATGGACAATGGAAACAAAAAATATCTTAATATGGTTCAATATCATACTTAAGAACTTTCACTAGCTACCCTTGTTACAAATAGCCCCTAGCTCCTCCATATTTGGATATTGCATTGTTCAAATAGATTTGCAATTTTATTTTAAAACAAAAAAAATTATTGACTTCGTATTATAAAACTCTAAACCACCGTGCATGTATAATTTTTTTAAATGTACTCGTCTTCTCAGAGCTTAATGGTACAAGAAATAACATTATCAATAACCATGGTAATTTATTTCTTGAGCCTCTGAGCCCCAATATTGTACTCGGTATTTTAAAATGAGATTCTAAAAAAAATATTTTCTCTACTAGAATGAATTAAGCGACACCTGATCTCCATTGGTCAATTATCTTTTATTTTATTTTTATTAGGACATTAGCCCTTTTTAATGTTTTGTAGGAATTAGTGTTGAGCAATATATAACTGGTTTTATTAAAGCGCCATATGCAACCCTTTATGAAAATGGCGTTCGTAATTCTTAAATTATAATAGTTATGGGTTTTAGGGTGACAAATTTTTTTTTATGTCTTTTAAAATAAGGCACGAACAATTTATTATAAAACGCTTAATCTCGAGTATAATGCCTGGGTAATTTACATTTTAAATGTAGAGAATGATTATAGTTACTCACTTTTTTTCTTCTTGTTTTGTATTATGATCATTTTGAATGTAGAACGAAATCAACACTAAGGTTTATCTTTGGAAATCTGATTGAAATTGACGTTACATTAATAACAATTAGAAACATTCTCGCACTTAAATCAAATTTTAATCAAACTCTATGTATCAAAATTGATTCAAACTTGAATGGAAAAGCTCCTAATATTATGCTCGCACCAAATCCTTTCTCATTTATTACAGAAAAATATGTCAGGGTCAATTAGCAAACCCGCGGGTTGTCTGGCACCAAAAATCCCATTTTAGGAACTTTTTTGCACACTGGAGATTTGACCGTGACCGAAAAAAAAAGCTTTACTGTATTTACCTTTGATTTTAATCTGAGTTTGATAAATGTTTGATAGCGCTGCGGGTTTTTTTTTCGTTTAGATCAAAATGAATTTATTTTTACGAACGAAATTAGGTTTTTGATATACACACTCTTTTCGTTGCGTTACAGGCCATGTAATTTCAAGGACAATTGGAATATAAATTAATTTAAATATTATTAGTAAAATAAATGCGTTGGTTCAAAGTCTGTCAGTTTTGAATTTATTACTTTAATATGTTTT
This sequence comes from Ctenocephalides felis, assembly GCF_003426905.1. Lineage (NCBI taxonomy): Eukaryota > Metazoa > Arthropoda > Insecta > Siphonaptera > Pulicidae > Ctenocephalides > Ctenocephalides felis. Next base: position 18,386,656 of record NW_020539725.1, read on the forward strand.
GTCCGTAAGACACTTTGCATCATTATTGTAATTTAAAGGGATGTTAACTTTTTCAATATTAACACGTTTTGTTCAAAAGATTTTTTTTCTTCCTACGCAATCAATAAAGCTTATATTCAATATTTCAATATTTTAATAAAACAAAAATTCGATAGCAATATTATTAACAATAGTGTTCAATATTTTAACAATACATTAATAAAACAAAATGTTAAATAAGATGTAGTAGAAAATATTTATAAAAGTTTATACATTTAGAAAAAATAAAAAATATTGAAATTTAAACTATTATATTGATTGAAAAAAAAAGTCTTATGGCGCATATAAAATTGCTTGGTATGGGAAATAGTTATAGGTTAATATAAAATATTATTATTTTAAGTGGATTTGAAATAATTTTGAATATCTACTATTTTATAAGAATAGGTTCTAGATATTCAAAATAATTTTAAAAATGCATTTCATATGATTATTTAAATATTTTGTACAAGAAGATTAAATAAATGTATGAAGTCTGAACGCATGTGTACAAATATTCAAAAATAATAATTTTAAAATATTTTTAAATTACAGCAATACGTATATTTTAAATAATAATGCTAATTAAGTTTTGTGTAATTATTCTATGACAGATTTCTATAGTATTAAATGTGTCATAAATTGATCTTGTTTGAGTTTATATATCTTCTCCCAAAGGAACAGACTATGTTACCAAATTACGAAAAAACTCGATTTGCTCATTTAAAATTAAAACCTACACATATGTCAATAAAAATGTTTGGCCATCAAATTTAATTATTATTAGGACTCACAGTGTAATATATTTAGTTTTCAATCTGCATATTTTTATTTGTAGGTACTCGTTACAAAAAATAATTTTGTAGAGCCCTATTAAAAAGGTACCTATTAAGAGCAGGCAACATATTATTAAACATTATACAATTCAAAAATTAATTTTGGAAAATAAATTGTGCTTCCTAATATCAATCATTTGGTATGCAAATCACCATTTTCCATTGTTCGTTACATCATTAAAGAACATGTAATCAATCCGTTATCGTGGCGTATCCCAAAATATTGTAATATAAGGCATACTTTATAATAACATGGAGCGCCCTTTACTCTGCATTTCCAAAAAGGAAACTGAGGACCCCCGGAGCTAAAGTATTGTCCTCAAAATAAACAATAAGCGAATCTCGTATTGTGTTCTCATTGTATTCATTGTCAGTACGACCGGTAATGTGATACTGAATATATGTTCCGAAATATTCATTCCGGTTATACTCAAGTACAGGTTCTAAAATTAGGGATGTGAGAAGTATTAAAATATATAATCGATATGTTTAAATTTGCTTGAGTTTTATGTACTTAAGGATCGATCTGAGGATCGCTGGCGTGTGAGTCGAGCGCACTACTGACTGAGCTATTACCTAAGTTTCAAATCTAGTGCAATATATTCTTAATTATATTAGAGTAGTGAATTTCGATGTTGAGATATATGAGTAAGTTCTTCTAAGGGTTCTAATGCATCAAATATGAGGCTTATAAATTAATATATAATTTTCCAAACATTTTGACATCTAACTTTAAGTCATCATCAGTGTATATGTCACAATGTCATCGATAATAATACGCAAATCCCATAGATTAGCACAGACATTTATACACTAAGTTGTCATTAACAAAAAAAAGTTTTATATCATATATACTACTTAGGTAATTGATAGTAAATAAGCTGTTGAATGTTTAACTAAAATGAAAAGAACTTGTTTTTATTTTAATGGAAACTTTAAAAGCTTAATTGAGTAGATTTACTATATATATAATGTATTTTTGAATCAATATTAAATTTATTAAATTAACTATTAAATTCTAAATTAATACTAATATTAATAATAACATGAAAGCTAAGGTTGGGGTAACCATGGTCTCAAAACATTTGTAAATTCAGTCTACTGAAGTACTAAAAAAACTATAAAAAAGAAAATATATAAATAACATAATATATGTTTCCAAACAAAAAAAGATAAAAACGTTTGTTTCTATTTTTTCAGAACAATTTTAATACCTATCACCTCGAAACGATCGTTTCGGCTTGACGTTGACTTCTGGGACACCCTGTATTTAACAGTGTAAAAAACTATCAAAAGTTAGTGTTAAAATTAATGGTACGAAACTCATAAAAAAGTCCACAAAATTTGTACTTAATATTAAAATCTCTATAATATTATCTATAACTTATTAACTATAAATATTAGATGTCCGAAACCGCGGAACATACTTTCTTTAAAAATTTAACCATTTTATCATTTCCTCAATAAATAAAATAGTTTTTGAATCATTCAAATCGGACGTTCCGACTCAAACACTGAATTAGCCTTTTTGAAACTTTGTGCCCCGTATCCTTGGAACCAAATACTACTAATTAAACTAAATGCTACTGTAAAATATGGCATTTAAGTAAAAATAAATACATCATATAACAATTTTGATTAATGTTTGTTAGTAATATTGTAACACTTGTGATTAGGCATTTTTTATTAAATTAAAATTTGTACTACGATGTAGCTTTAAAATGTTTATTTATCTATGCCGATTTTCTTGTTGATATCGGTACGCATACAACGTTGATGCCGGTATGCATACAACAGCAGATCTCTATTCACATACACGACGACTAATCACAATCGACTCGTATAGAAATGATCTCATCGAGAGCGAATGACGAACAGTTCGGTCGTAACGGACTTCCGTTGCATTTGTACGGATTTACACCCTAGTCGCGCCTAAAGAAGTTTTACTTAAAAAAAAAAAGTGAAAATCCTTGAAAAGATGCAGACGTGCATCTTTTTTCACCTGTATAAAATTGAATAAAAAAAATAAATAGAAAAAATCCTTGAAGAGGCAGACCTGGCAGACCTGCCTCTGCCAGAATCTAATCAAGCACGTCTTTGCATGAATACGAATCGGATGTTTTATAAATGATTCAAATCGGTTGATTCGTGTTCCTGAAGTCATCGACGAAAATTTGTATCCGCAAATCATACATATATACTACACACATGCACATAATTTTTTTTTCTAATGTATGCCAAAGTGTTCAAAAGGAATTGAAATGTTAAGTTATGCAAAAATATTCATTATCGATTTTGTGCGATTAGTATAACTTAACCTACGGGAAGTCAGAAACGTTCTGTTGATAATAAGAATATATAAAAAATTAGACATTTCATAATATTTGTCAATTGACAAATTAGGCAAACTAAAAATTGAAGAAGCAATCAAAATAATTTCCAATATTTCCTCTACCTTCACCCCACTATAAGGATCGAACGCCAGAGGTGGTTATTATATGGACGCGCGTACCTCATAGCGAGAGCTTTCATTGTATTTAAAGTCGAGCTTCGAGCTTTATCTCTGGGACCGACGCGGCCATTTTGATTACGACAACGTACTGCGGACTAATCAGAAAATGGTGGACCTAATCGGTTTATAACGCCATCTGTAGGTAATTGCAAGGGCTATTGTAGGGATAAACGGAGCACACTGATAATGGGCACTTTTGTATGCCCGACAGATTTGTAATACGTCAAAGATTATCGAGTACGATTTTTTACCATTGTATGAAGTACGAATGCGCGATTAAATTTGATATCCTGTTAGGTGGATGCAGGACATTTAATGCGGCCTAAATCTGGAGTGATCTGGCCGTTCAGTATTATTTCATATTGTTGGAAATGATACAAATCGTAGTAAGATTAGGTTTTATTGATTAAATCCTAAAAAAAACTGATTTTTGATTGTTATGTTCTGATTTGTGCCTAATTATCTCATCATGTATTTTTTATTCTTTCCATCGGTTCAAGATTTACTAAGAACTTTAAATAAACAACAAAATCGATTTTGCATAATGACAAAAAAGTTTTACATAGTATTGCCCATCAAAAAATTCTTATAGATAAGTGTTGAATTTTGTGTTATATTAAAATACAACACAAAAGATATAAAAATATCTTTTCAAGTAACAATAGGCCTTTTGGGTATTACCGCGCAAGTAGAAATGTAACTATGAAATACAAACTATATAGAAGATCTGAAAAAAATTAAAAAGATCTATAATAAATTGATATTATAAAGAACATCAAATATAATACAATATAAAAACAATACAAGTGGTTTTTAGAAAACAAAATTAAAATAGTGTGATAATTGTTTATATTTATGCTGAACAATTTTTTTAAACAGTAAGTGGAACGATCTACCTAATCATAAAGACTTCCTAAAATGATCCCAAAAACTCGTGATTTGATTATAATCATATTCTGCCGTTAATTATATATATATATATATATATATATATATATATATATATATATATATATATGTATATATAAGGTTGGTTGAGCGGGGCTTGAAGATCCGCGAAAAAAAGGTCCATCACCGATATCTCAAAAACAAGTGAAGTTAAGAATTTTTTAACAATATTTTAAAGTAAAGGAAAATTGTTTAGAAGCCATTATCTTGATTTTTACGACATTGCTATCAGAAGATAAACGACGATATTTGAAAATTCATAACAAAAGTATTTTTCTTAGTTTTTTTTTGGATATGAAAACTTTTGTTTAGTTTATGAAACCTTAATATAATTTTTATGTATACGATATTTAATTGTTTTGTTTTTTTACAGGTGTTTTTTTTTTAATTTAGATTCAATAGTTTTATTCATAAAACATTAATAAAAACTTACACGTAGATGAAGTAAGATGGACCAACTGAACCTTTTACTCTAGCAAGGAGGTAAACAATAAACTAGTTGGTTTGGTATTTAGCCTTGAGGCAAGTTACATGAACCAATAAAAAAATAATTTAATTTATGAATGATTAGAAGAATTCCGAGTGGGTTTATTACACATAATTGCAAAAGAACGAACACATTAACTCGGAGTATTTTCTACTAACAAATTTTCAAAAATCTACCATTTTTATAATTGAACCAGTTTCCATAGGACTTTAATGGTTTAGTATGTTTATTACAACCAAGTACTCTATAGTTATACCAAGTAAATCGTCTAATTTTAATGTTAACAAACGTTAAAAAACCTACTCATTTTCTTAAACTTTGATGAATTTTTAAAATTAAACTACTTGTCGTAAGGCTGTAATATTTCAGTAAGTTCTATAAGACCATGATATATATCGCCAAAAAAAGTTCCATAAAAGTCGGCTTCAATTTTTTTTTCAACAGTTAATTACAAGAAAACGGCTCGGTAGATTTTCACCTAAAACTAATCAGCATTATTCCCAACTAATATCTTTCGAACAGTTTTTGATTTTTTAAAATCGATTCGGTAGTTTTAGCTTGAATGTGGACGAAAAGTTTAACACTTTTTTTCAAATTACAAAGAAACGGTTTGGCAGATCGTCTCACAAAACTGACAAACGATTGACATCATAAACTCATTGACATACATCAAATGGCTTTTAAATTTCTGAAATCGGTTCAGGCGTTTTTAAGAAAACGTCGATCAATGGTTTAATTTTGACAAATGCCAAAAAAACGATACTAATTTTTGCAAACTTTGAAGATTTTTTAAAATTAAACGACTTGTCGTAGGACCGTAATATTTTAGTATGATCTATAAGACTGTGGTATCTACCGTAAAAAAAAAATTATAAAAATCGTCGAAATTTTTTTTAAAAAACTTTTTACAAGAAAACGGCCCGGTCGATCTTTACCAAAAACTAATCAGCACGATTCCCAACCAATATCTATCAAACAGTTTTTGAATTTTCAAAATCGATTCAGAATTGCGGGCTAAAACGTGGACGAAAAATTTATCACTTTTCTGCGATTTACAAAGAAACGGCCTATCCGATGGTTGTACAAAACATCAGAAACGTTAGTCCTCATCGAGATACATCGAATGGCTTTTAAATTTTTGAAATCGGTCCAGCCGTTTTCGAGAAAACGTCGATTTACGGCAAACATACGCACACACACACACATACTTTTTCCAAATTTGGTCTCATTCGATTCAGAATGGCTTAAAACGTCAAAAAACATAAAATTAGCGAGTCGGATTTTTTGATGAAAACATAAACTTCTCCTTCGGGAAGTTAATAAAACTTTACGAATAATATATTGATACAATTTTATTGCAATCATCAACAAACTAATATGAAATTATGCACTTTATGCTTTTCGTACTTCAAACAGTATTTTGACACCATTATATTTAACTGAATTTGTTTAAAGTATATTTTACAAATTAGTATTTCTGTGATGAAAAAAATAAAATGCGTTAAATGCATGTAATATTTGCATTGCAAATTAAATACAGTAAACAAGAATTCAATAAGAACAGTTATTATTATAAATGTTGGTTTATAATAAATAAATAAATCATAAATTAATTGTTATTCAGTATAAAACTCATTAGTTATAATTACTAACTAATTACTATGATGATATTAATGTTCTATGGTGTGATGGTTAAGCTCACGGTCTCGTGTGAACCGGGTTAGTAATAATATTTTTTTATAAAGTAATAGATTATGCACTTCTTCTGTATAAATAAAGCATGAAAAAAGAAAAACATAAACAAATAAATTGAGAAACAAAAATTATTTACCTGCAATATTGTTTTATATATCCAAATCACTATCTTTTATATGTAGGAAGCACTAATGAAAAAGTTACTTAACTTCCCGTAGGGCTAGTTATAGTAATCGCAAAAAAATCGGAAATGAAAATTTTTATATATCTTTACGTTTCAGAGATTTCTGAAAATTTTGGCATACCTTAGAAAAAATAGATGTAGGTGTGTGTGTGTGTGTGTGTGTGTGTTCGGATACAAATTTTCGTCGACGATTTCGGAAACACGGGTGAAGCGATTTGAATAATTCAAAAAACGTTCGATTCGTAATGATAAGAAGACGTGCTGATTAATTTTGAAGACAGGTCTAGCCGTTCCGAAAATATAAGGCAAAAAATGCTAAAAACGGAAACTCAGTTTTTAAGAGAACGAAGCGTCCGATTTTAATAATTCAAAAAGCATTTTACTTGTATTAACAAGGTGAAGAGTTGATCAAATTTTCATGAAGGCAGGTCTAGCGGTTTTGGAGATCTAGTAAAGAAAGTAAAAAAAATGCCATCTGGCGGTCAAAAATGACTATTAGACATATGCAAATCAAATTATCAGATATTTTATAGAGATTTTAACATTAAATATAAATTTTGTTTACATCCCTATAGGTTCCGTACCAATTTTTATCCGTTAGACGGCGGCGCGGCGCTTACGCGCTACGATATTTCGTATCTATGCAGTTAAAGCAGTACAATTGCTTTAATTTCCAAAATTTTTCTTCAAAAAGTATTATGTGAAAAAATTAAATTTTTGTCAAAAATTTATAGTTTCTCAAAAATCTAATTTTTTCAGAATAATTTTTTTTCAAAAATGTTAATCATTTAAAAAAATAATAATTTTTGGTACGGGAAGTTCCAGCAATTTGCCTTAAGGCACGATGCCATGCGCCCCACTAGTTTAAAATATTATTATAAGTAGAGTAGCTTTTGTTTGAAAACATGTGTTCTGCAATCTGCAATGAATTTTTGTCACCAGATGTGAGATCCATCGGCCGGGCGGTAATATTATTTTATGGTTTGCACATTCGTGAATTACGACAAAGGATATATTTTGTATTGTCCAATGCAACAAAATCTTTTACAAACTAAAAAAAAATATCTTTTTTCGTAATTCACGAATGTGCAAACCATAAAATAATATTACAACCCGGCAGATAGATCCCACATCTGGTCCTGTGAAAAATATTCATTGCAGATTATTACTGCATACATATTTTCAAACAAAGTTACTCAACTTAAAATAATATTTTAATTTCTGTAACTTTTGCATTAGTGCTTCATAATATAAAAATAGTGACATTCATATATAAATCAATATTGCAGGTAAATAATTTCTGCTTCTCAATTTATTTGTTTGTTTTTCTTTTTTCATGCTTCGTTTTTTGAGAAAAAGTGCATGATTCGTTCCTTTATAACAATTGAAGCCGAAATACTCGACACAAATGCGTCGAGTGCGTTGTTTATGCATCTAAGGATTTGCCAAATCCCATTTAATTTTCTTAAATAAAAATTTACGAAAAAAATAAAATTAAAAAATATTAATAAAATAATTTTTCTGAAAAATTCACAAATAAATGACGAGTTGTAAATCTTTTCGGTCGACCACATGATCGACTCAACGACTCGTAATTTTAACAGTGTTGACCAAAGTAAAAACGCAAAACTTTCTTTTGATGAGAAAATAATTGATTATTTGGAATAATTTTATATAAAAATAATGTAGTAAACTTTGTAATAAAAGCAAAACATTCATCATAAAATATTTTCATCAAATAATAATACTTCTGCTTTCTAATTTTTTCTTCTGCTATTTCCATTCGAGAATTAATATTATATCAGGTAGTTCGATTAGCATATTATTACTTTTATACAATTATATAATTGTGTAAAAGTAATAATATAATATAAATATTTTTTGCTACTTAAATACATTGACGTCACTGATATATTTTACACTCTAAAAAGTATTGTTATTTCAGGCTTTGGAAAAAACAGACTAAATGTTTCACGGCCAAAGATTGTCGTAGTTGTATGACCCCTTTCTATTCAATAAATTATACATTGGAGTTATTCACACTTGAACACAATTTCATTGTTCTGTATCTTTGAAGTAATATTTTTGTATTTTCTGGAAAAAAATGTATACCTAAAAGGTCCTAAAACTGCCTGTTCAGAAGACGAGAAAACGACAACTTCCTTAGTACCAGTGTTCGCGCGAATTAAAGCATGTGGTTATATTGATATATAAACAAACTAGCTGTAAGTGGAATTCTGTCTTAAGGCAATTAAGGCATCGTGCCTTAAGGCAAATTGCTGAAACTTCCCGTACCAAAAATTATTATTTTTTTAAAAACGATTAACATTTTTGAAAAAAATTTACTTTGAAAAAATAAATTTTTGAGAAACTATAAATAGAACAAAAAATTACATTTTTTCGAAAAAAAAAATTAAAAAAAAAAAAAAAATTTTTGTTTTATTTTTTTGAAAAAAAAATTTTTTTTCTTTTTTTTGACATATTGTGGAAGATCTGAACTTTTTTTTCAAAGCAATCGTACTGCTTTAACTGCATAGGGACAAAATATAAAGCGCGTAAGCGCCGCGTCGCTGTCTAACGCATAAGCATTGGTACGGAACCCATAGAAATGTTAACAAAATGTATACTTATTGTTAAAATCTCTATAAAATATCTGATAATTTGATGTGCATATATCTAATGATCATTTTTGACCGCCAAATGGCTCATTTTTTTACTTTTTCCTCCATATCTCCGAAACCGCTTGACCTACCTTCATGAAAATTTCATCGATTCTTCATCTTGTCAATACAAGTAAAATGTTTTTTGAATTATTCAAATCGGACGCTCCGTTCTCTTAAAAACTGAGTTACCGTTTTCGGCACTTTTTGCCCCGTATCTTTGGAACGGCTAAACCTGCCTTTGCCAAAAACTAATCAGCACGTCTCCTTATCAATACGAATCGAATGTTTTTTTAATTATTCAAATCGGTTGATCCGTGTTCCCGAAATCGTCGACGAAAATTTGTATCCGCACATACATACACACACGTACATACATACATACATATACACACACACACACACACATACATCCATTTTTTCTAAGGTATGCCAAAATGTTCTGAAACCTCTGAAACGTAAAGATATATAAAAATTTTCATTTTTGATTTTTTTGCGATTACTATAACTTGCCCTACGGGAAGTTAACAAGTAAACTGAGTTAAGCAAGCAATTTTACAAGAGATAAATCAAATAAATAGTTATTCTAACCCTGCTGATGTATATTTCTTGCAAAATACCAGAACAAGGTTATATATAGAATGTTAGCTCTGTAAAAAATGTGACCATAAAATTTATATTTTGCATTGCTTGAATAAACTTGCTATTAATTTGTAAAATTCCTTTAAAATTAAAAATAAAACATTGGACCTTTTTACCCCCTGTCTGTCCCATTTTACACCGCCTATGGCGTAAAATGGACCAGGTGACAAATTTTTGAAAAACAGCAAATAAAACACATATCTACAATAATGAATTAGCTGGAGATACAATGAACATAGTCAGATACTTGTTTGTTTGATGTCTGTTATTTGTTGTAATATTGGTTTGGCTTTTACAATATATTTACAATATATTTATAATTGCTTAAAGTCAAATTGGACATTTGTGCCCCACCCTACTCTGTATATCTAGATATGAGAGAAATGTTTTCGCAATTAACTAATTATCAATATATTTACACTCCATTATAAATCAAAATTTTCCTTTACTTTAGTCAAGTTATTTCATAAATGCCTTTCAACTTCATATTTTCTGTCTGTCTTCTTTCCCAGGTAATTGTTAAATTAACAATCTCCCGTCAGCTCGAGAGCTCCTAAGTAATAAAGAATTTCTCAACGTCTGACGTATGATTTTTCTCTATTTATTAGTTTACTCTGTTTTAAAAGGCTTTCCCAGACATCCCGACTTGTAAAGTTTGTCTTATTTATTAATTTACCTCGTAAAGATACTTTGATGTTCTGACTTTATATTAGCAAAACGATGAAGATATTTTCTGCAGAAGTTTCATAGCAGAAGTTTTTCATAATAATCGTGCCGGCTAATTTTTAAAAATTAATTACGTCTCGAGAAAGGTTTATTCACTTTTAGTAAATGAAGAACTAAAATGCTATTAAATATATTTAAGACTTCAAAGGACTTGACACTATTATAGTTGTGTTATGATAAGAAAAGATTCAGAATTTCTCGACATGCCTATTATTAAATTTCTTCAAATTCAAATATAATATCTGATTTTGTACATTTGATAGTTTCAACTAAGGACTAAGAGCACTTAGAGAAATATGAAATTAATCGTTAACAAAATTCAATTACTTGATTAATATGAAACTGCTAGTTATGTCGGAAGTATATTTATAATTCAAATAAAACATATTCTAAAATCTAGAATATTTAAATTATAAATATGTAGAGTAGGATATAAAGATCTAATTTGGATTCCAGTAATTATATTGTCTAAATATAATGAACTACTTCCCAAAATTAACACATGTTAGATAAATAACTACCGAATAATATTTAGTTAAATTTTTAGTTGAATCTTAATTATACAAACATATTTTTTACTACTTTTTTTTTAGATTGTTACATGTCCCTGTTTACCTCGTAGGCGGGGTAAAAAGTTATGGTTAGAGGGCAGAAAATTTCAATTTATTATTTTTAATTCTAAATGAATATTATAATAGGAGACAGAAAGATCCAATATTTTATCTTTAATTTTAAAAGGATTTTATAAAATAACAGCTACATTATGCAAAATACAAATTTCAAGAGCACATTTTTTACAAAGATCACACTGTATATAACCTTGATCTGGTATTTTGCAAAAATAATCATCAGCAGAGTGGGAATAACTTTTAATTTAATTTCTCTTGTAAAATTGCTTTTACTAAACATTTTTCTATCTACTATTTTCTTATTGTTTATACATGTGCCACAGTAATGGTTCAATTGGTTCTTTTTACTCCATCTCAGCTTTTATAGATGTTATATAAAAAAAACTGTTCAATCTATCTTATAATAATACATCTTATAAAACAATTAAATAACGAATTTCTTAAAAATTATATTCATGTATCAAAAACTAAATAAAAGAGCTCAAAACCAAAAAAATGATCAATGCAAAAAACTTAAGTTATAACTATTAATTGCTATTTCCTGATAGCAACGTTCTAAAAATTAAGGTGGTGGCTGGTTACACATCTTTACCTTCTACTTTAAAATAGTATTCCTAAATAATTTTATACTTTACTTATTTTTGAGATAACGATAATGGTGGTTGACCTTTTATCCGCCTATCTTTAAGCTCTGCTATACCCCACATTGTTTATTAATTATACTGTTTTTTTTTTTAATTTCTAATATACATTTATAATGTTATAATATAATGTAAATATAAAGACTTAATATAGAGGCCTATTTTGTCGTAAAATAGACCAATGTTATGGCAAGGCTATATTCCGTAGCGCTTTTCATACATAATAGTACTAAATACTATCAAAATACTATGTGGTTGCTGTGCAGTTAGGCGTTTTAGATAGAAAAATTAACTTAGAAAATGCACAAATGTTAAACTCAAAATCTTATCATAACTGTATCTTTATGATGTGGCATAATAACATATGAGTGAAGTTGCATTTTACGTCTAAAACGCTTGATCGCAGAGCAAATATTTGGCATTTTGACAGTGTTCATTATATGTTACATGAGATATGTTACATGTTATATGAAAATCGCCACGTAACATAGCCTTGTTGTAACATTAGTCTATTTTAGAGCAGAATCTGCTCCATAATATAAATCAGCTTCCAGTTAAAGGGATTGAACAAGCAATTGCAAATGCAAAGTATTTCCGAAAACTTTTATAATCATAAAATCTTGCTCTAGTGCAAATAAAGTAACATTTTTTTCTAAAAAATAATTTTGGATACCTATAAGAGTTTAGTGCAAACTTTATTAGCAATTTTTCGCTAATACTAAGATCTTACTGTATTATTTTGTTACATCTGAAGTAATTATAATAATTATCTTACTCCAGGCCTTCTGCTTCAATTCACATTTTCAAAATGCACGAATTATTGTATCCAATCGCGGACCCTTCAACACGTGTTTAAGAATCAATTTATATTATATTATATATATATATATATATATATATATATATATATATAAATCCATATTTCTAATCAACTCATCGAATGAGAGGCATATTGGTTTATGATTTCGTTCTCCCTATTCGGGGCGGTGATCACGGTCATGCAATAAATACTTAAGAGAAAAAGTCAGCCGTGGTGATTGAATTTAGCGAACGTTACTCGTAATGGGTGAAAGTGCTTTCATTTCCTGCACTAATCGCAGTTAGTCTTTAGAAGGGGATGACTAGGAGGCTAGGAGCTAGGTCAGACTGTGGGGCTGGTAAATGATTATCGATGTTGTAAATTATAAATTGACAATGTTTAGTAATATGAGAGAAAAACAAAATTGTTTGAACCTAACTAAGGTCTATAAAATATTAGAATTTTTAATATATTAATAGCCTTCGAATAAATAAAATAAAATTTTCAACCTAAATCTAAGCAACGTAATTGATGGATTTTGCAATCTGCGATTTTTTAAAATTGTTGAATGTTTTAGAAACCCTGTAGCTTTAAAAATGAAGAAATATTGAAAATATTAAACTATAATTAAAAAATTAAGATGCTGATATATATTAGCATCCTATGAACTATTTGGCTTAATACATTCACTCACATACATACTCACTTTTATGAAGTTATTGTGCTAAATTTTTATTGTCACAGTGATTCACCAATTCTGTTCTTTTCTCCAAAGATGTGGTAGTGCAAATGGTCTTGAACATTGTCTTTTGGAAACTCTTTCATCAGCATTTTTGAGACCGGTGTCTATAGAATTTGCATGACCTTCAGTTTTAGAAAATATTTAACAATGCTTAGTTCTATTATATTTTTTATAATTTCTACGATAAGATAATCTTGCAATCGGTGATCGGACTCAATATTTTAGATAGGACACACGAATATGTAATTAAAATTTTCTGTTGATTTTAATAATAGTCATGAGCTAATGTGCAAATTTGTTAGATAACTGGATTAAAATACGCATTTTTGATATATGATGGAGGGGGGCTTGAAATTTCGGGAGTAAGAAGCTTCACCACCAATATCTCAAAAAAAAAGTACAGTATGGTGTTTTTTAACTATATTGTTTTAAAGTAGAAGGCAAAAGATCAATCACTTTAATTCTTAAAACAATGTTTCAAGATTCATAACAAAAATATTTTCTTTCCTTGTTACTTCTTTTGGTTGTGAGCACTGTCGTTTAGTTTACGGAAATTTAATATAATTTTTAAAAATGCGTTATATAATTGTTTTGTAAGATTAATTGTTAATATCAAGTTAGATTCAACAGTTTTTCTAAATAACTGTTATAAAATCTTACACGTGGGTGGGGTAGAAAGAATTAACTGAACCTTTACCTGGCAAAGGATTAAAAAAATAATAAATAAAAAAGTAAATTAAGTTAAAAAAAAGCAATCTACAAAAGATAAGTCAAACTATTTGTTCTTTTAATCTTGCTAATGATTTTGTTTTTAATTTAAAAAATCAAAACAAAATAATATATGTATACAGTGTAATTTTTGTATAAAATATGTCCATATAATTTTTCTTTTGCATTAGTTATTATTTTTTGAAATTCGTTTAAAATTAAAAATAAAATATTGAGCCTGTTTGCCGCCTGGCTGTCCCATTTTAAACTTCCTATGGAATAAAAAAAACAGGTGACAAATTTTTGAAAAACACATTTCTACAAGGATAAAATTAGCTGGGATTTTTACTTAACATAGTAAGATTGTTGTTATTCGATATGCGGTATTTATTGTGATGTGCTTAGTTTGGTTTTCACAATAAAATTGCTCAAAATCAATTTGGATCTTGTGCCCCGGTCTACCTTATATAAACAATTTAGACAAATTTTTGCCTATAATGTAAATGTCAAAATTCGATTACATTTAAATAGCAAATGCTTTGTCGGTAAGTTGCTACATTTCTCTAACTCTATGGCATGTACTGTAAAATATAAAATATAAATAAAGATATCGATATCATCTCTTGGATTCTCATCCCTACTTCGAACTTTCCTAATGATGAATGCACTGCCCGTTGAATTATGTTCAAATGAAATGAAGCGATCTTGCGAATTATCGTGATATAAGAGCTGTAATCTTTTCTACTATGGCAATGGGTTGGGTAATAGGGGACGATATATAATTGCATAACGCTGGACTTATTCATTATATGTATTTCAATTATTTATTAATCTTGTCTAAGTAAAATGGGAGATATTTGCGCATGCAGATGATTGTTTAGTACTTAGTATTTAATTTCTCGAGACTAAAGCTCTCAAGAATATTGGAGGAATTATAATGGAGATTATTTATTTACATTTTGTTACACACAAAACATTACTTTCTTATTGGAATGACGTTATTACATACTTGAGACTCCTGTTTGGCTATCATTAGCATTACAGCTAATGCATTTTAATCAGTTGTCATTATTTAGGCTTTTTATTAATATGAATTAACATATTTTCTAAAAATTTTATAACACACTATTTTAAGTCCTTACTGGTGGAACCTCAAAAATACTAATAAATAGAAGTTGGTATGTAATGCATGAATTAGCAATAAAGTAAAGTCATTTTAAACAAATTATTTGGCAATCTTATTTATCGAATATGAAACGATTTTTTATAATCTAGAGTTAAAGAACATATCCACAAAATGATTACGGCATGTCGTCCAGATCTACTGTGCCCATTTCCATTTATTATATGTATGTTCGTGCGTGCGGATATGGGCGAAAACTCCACTAAACACGGGGATTTACACAAAGAACCGAAACCCGCCTATTATTTTCCGTCCTCGATCATAATTCAGTCGTGTGCTATGTACTACTCCTCCCCATTGTCTAACAGAGAGTTCCAATATCTCCTGATGACAGAGTCGCTTCTGGATTATAATTTAAATGGTAAAAGAATTAAAATTGTAGCTAAAGATATGAAAGTAAGGTGACTAGTAGTGCATGGCATTGTGACTTAAGGAAAATTGCTCGAACTTTTCGTACCAAAAATTAAAATTTTTAAAAATGATTCAACTTTTTTATGAAACCCTAAAAAATCCATTTTTGATTTTTAATTTTTTTTAAAAAAATGACCTTTTTGAAAAATTAGATTTATTTATACTTTGAAATATTTTGGAAATTTTGGACTTTTTTTTCGAAGCAATCGCAATACTTGAGCTGCGTAGAAACAACGCATACATGACGTTATGGAGTTACTTCATAATTAGTTCAGTAATGTTGAATCTTCAATAACAACAAATCTTCCACGATGATGTAATGTTTGCTATAAGTTAAAGATTAGAAAAGTTTCGTTCCATAAGCATCAAACGATTTTTTTGAATAAATAAATCTTTCTTCAAATATATCTTTACTTCGACAATTTTTTAAAATATAGACTTATTTGCAACCAAATATTTCAAAAACATAACTTACACTGTCTGACGTCTATACACGTCATCCTGTGATGAGTATACTTTAAAAAAAAATCGCTCCAGTTCACTGGTTAAGAATTTCATCTGACGACATTCTATAACTAGTTGGTATTGGTATTTTGCCTTGATGCAAGTTACATGAAAAAATAAATTAATTTATGAGTGTATAAAAGTATTCCGAGTGGATTTATTACACATTATTGAAAACGAACGAACATGTTAACTCGGAGTATTTTCTAGAAGCTAATTTTCAAAAACCAATAATTTTTATAATTGAACCAGTTTTCGTAGGACTTTATTGATTTAGTATGTTCATTAAGACCAAGTACCTAGTAAATCGTCTAATTTTAATTATAACAAACGTCAAAAAAACTACTCATTTTCTCAAACTTTGAATTTTTGTCGTAAGGCCGTAATATTTCAGTAAGTTCTATAAGACCATGATACATATCGCCAAAAAAAATCCATAAAAATTGGCTTAATTTTTTTTCAACAGTTAATTATAAGAAAACGGCTTCGTAGATTTTCACCTAAAACTAATCAGTATCATTCCCAACTAATATCTTTCGAACAGTTTTTGATTTTTCAAAATTCGAGTGCAAAAATTCGAGAAATTAAAAATAGCACTGAAGTATTCCTTGATATTTAACGACTATATAAATACAATTAAAAATATTGTTAATTTTTAAATTTTGCACTTATTTGTAAGATTCTACAGTAATTTCAACAGAGTTCATGTTGAGCTTTTTGAAAAATGATCGCAACTGTTAACTGATTTGGTTATATTGGTCAATCACAAGTAACCTATTAACAAGTTGCATGAGCAGCATGATATGGTTTTGGTGCAGCAATTTTCGATAAGAGCTATTTTTACTAGAAAACATCATCTACATTTTTATAAGTAAAAACAATGTCGAATCTGCAACTTCTGATACAACTTCTATAATTCTAGCCACCAATACACTCGGGAGCCTATAAAAAAATAAAGATTTATATATTACAAAAGGTCAAACAATTTCCTCATCACTTTTTCATATTACTATACTGAGTAGAGGAGGCCATTTGTACTAGAGGTTATATTTGAAACCTATAACCTCAATATAAATTTGGCAGAAGAGATAGTAGATGGTAGATGGTCGAACTTTTGGCCGCGGCTGGGATTGGGAAAGCCCAAGTTTGTTTGGTTTTGATGCAGCTATTACAAATATAGGTTATTTTCTCTTGGAAACATTTTGCAAGCTATTTCAAAGAAAAAAATGATATCAAACCTGGTACTTATGATTCAAATCCCATAGCTCTAATCACCTACCCGCATGAATAAAATAAAGACTTTTATATTACAAAAGGCCAAACACGTTTTTTTCATACTATGAACGACCATGATAAAAAATTTGCCAATTTTTATTTATAGATAACTGGTAGTCCATACATGATTAGCCGTTGTGTATGTGAATAGAGATCTGTCGTTGTATGCATACCGGCATCAACGTTGTATGCGTACCGATATCAACTAGGAAATGGGTATAAATAAATAAACATTTTAAAGTTACATCGTTGTACAAACCTTGATTTAATGAAAAATGCTTGAATCAGAAGAATATTTTACCCTGTTCCTTGAAAATAATAAAACAAATTAAACATTTGGGCCGTGTACTAAACGTAAGTTTATTGATTAGAAATTATTTCTATATTATTCGTAGTTTATATAAATCTTTGAAGTTATTAAAATGGAAAATATTTTTCAGGCAAGACAGATATTACAATTGTTCAAAGGATGAGATTATATCGCTTGTAAAAAAGTAAGAAAAATGCAAGCAGTCAATGAATGTATGTTAATTTTAATCACATGAAGTTCTTCAAACACAACTAAATGATGAGTGAAGTTGCGAAAACATTATTTTAACACAATCTACTGTTTGAACAAATATTATAGAATTTATTAATCAGCAATTACTCAATTTTTCTAATTAAGGTAATTCTCAATTTCTCTAAATGCTAATTACAATGACAAACCGATCATGTCATATTTGAAGTATGATTTTAATCACATTATTATTTTTAAATATTATACAAATTTTTAATGATATTATAAATATATAATTTATAATTTATCATTATATAAATGTGTATAATGGTTGACACTAATAAATATGTGCATCACGAGTGTTACCATATTCTAATAAACATTATTCAAAATTGTTATATGATGTATTTATTTTTACTTAAATGCCATCTTGTACAGTAGCAAATAAATTTTACTTTAATCGCATGTGAACCTTACGTGCACTCATTTTTTTTTAACTTCCCGTAGGGTAAGTTATAGTAATCGCAAAAAAATCGAAAATGAAAATTTTTATATATCTTTACGTTTCAGAGGTTTCTGAACATTTTGGCATACCTTAGAAAAAATGGATGTATGTGTGTGTGTGTGTGTGTGTGTGTGTGTATGTGTGTGTGTATGTATGTATGTATGTACGTGTGTGTATGTATGTGCGGATACAAATTTTCGTCGACGATTTCGGGAACACGGGTCAACCGATTTGAATAATTCAAAAAACATTCGATTCGTATTGATAAGGAGACGTGCTGATTAGTTTTTGGCGAAGGCAGGTCTAGCCGTTCCGAAGATACGGGGCAAAAAGTGCCGAAAACGGTAACTCAGTTTTTGAGAGAACGGAGCGTCCGATTTGAATAATTCAAAAACATTTCACTTGTATTGACAAGATGAAGAATCGATAAAATTTTCATAAAGGTAGGTCTAGCGGTTTCGGAGATATGGAGGAAAAAGTAAAAAAATGAGCCATTTGGCGGTCAAAAATGATCATTAGACATATGCTCATCAAATTATCAGATATTTTATAGAGATTTTAACAATAAGTATGAATTCGGTTTACAGTCCTATGGGTTCCGTACCAATGCTTATGCGTTAGACAGCGACGCGGCGCTTACGCGCTTTATATTTTGTCCCTATGCAGTTAAAGCAGTACGATTGATTTGAAAAGAAAGTTCAGATCTTCCACAATATGTCAAAAAAAAAAAAAATTTTTCAAAAAAAAAAAAAAAAAAAAAAATTAAAAAAAAATTTTTTTTCAAAAAAAATTTTTTTCAAAAAATAGTAATTTTTTGTCCAATTTATAGTTTCTCAAAATCTTATTTTTTCAAAGTAATTTTTTTTTTCAAAAATGTTAATCGTTTTTAAAAAAATAATAATTTTTGGTACGGGAAGTTCCAGCAATTTGCCTCAAGGCACGATGCCTTAATTGTCTTAAGACAGAATTCCACTTACAGCTAGTTATATTATCTGATTAGCCACAGATTCGACTCCATCTCTGCTTTCGGAAGCTCCTAAGTCCAATCTCTGGAACCCTCTCGACCTGATTTCGTGAATTTCGTATTCGCTCAGTCGCCGATCTCCTGTGGTTATAATCACCGTTTCTGCTTTACGTATGTGACAGTTTTCTAAAATATAGCGGTTAGTAGTGTGTGACCCCTCTCTTAGGACGATAGATTAAATAGAGGGACTTTTGCCAACATTTCACGAAGCAACCAAGGATAAGCATATTGCTTGCTATTTATTAAATTGTTATGTAGGTATTGAGATTACCTACAAGCCGCAAGTAACTTTGTTTCATATACCATACCTTCATGTATGGGGGTGGCAATTAATTTGAATTATGTTCTTTCGGTACATGCTGATATTAATGACTTAATTTAAATGATTGATGAGAATTAGGTTAGGTTAAACTTATATTTTTTATTCAAATACAGGTCAATATATATATATATATATATATATATATATATATATATATATTAACAAAATCTAATAATCGGGCATAACATCAATAAAAAACATGAATTTCTTTCAAAAATTTATTTTAAATCCATACGTTTCGGCTATAATCTTAGCATTCATTCAGTGGAAACTAAAAATAAAATTAAAACTAAAACAATTGAATTGGAGTGAAAAGAAAAAATAAAATAGTAAATAGTACTTACAATAAGTTAATCTTAGTGTTAAATTGAAAACTTTTAATAATCCATAGTATCAAGATATGGTAATGCACTACACCAAGGATGAGCAACCCGCGGCCCGCCAAGCATTTCCCAACAACAGATTATTTTTCTAGATATTTTATCAAATACGGCTGCAAAGGCTGATTTTGTCGTCAGCCAAATTCTGGTAAAAACTGTTGTTCGAAAAAATAGCATTTTCTGATAAAATAAATATTAATTTATTTAAATATTAGTTTAACAATATTCAATATTGCAAGAAAAATTAAGAACTTGTCCGAGAACATAGCAACAACGCATTTCTGAATTTAATATAATTAAATAAGTATATCTTATAAAGTCGCGAGGGTTAAATCATCGTAAATTAAGTAAGACTTCCTGATAATTTACATCCTGAATATGTCGATTTTCAATACTAAAGTACGTTAGCTTAATAGTGATGCAATGCTTAATACGACTCAAATGACGAAATACGATTGTTTTTAGATATGAAATAATAATTATAATATTACTTTCGACATTTTGGTAATTAAGAATAATATCTTTTGCTGAATCTTGTGTTTTACTTTTCATATTCAAAAAAAAATATGAACAAATTTTTATTGTGATTCCAAATGTTCAAAGCTAACAAGACAGCTGTTTTCATGTAAATGTTTTCTTCGCAATTTAACATGCAAAATAATATAGATTTAAAAAATGCACTTTTTCAGTAAACCCCGAATTTTTTTATAAATCTTATGTCAGCCTGAGAAATTTTCGCTTTTGAAAAAACAAAACAAATCAAATTATGATAAATTCTTTTTTTGGAAATACGTATGTGCCCGAACAATTACAAAGGTCCACAAAAGAAAAGTCGCTGGATAATAATTAATTCATTCAGAAAAAAATCTAGATTGAAGATTGTGCCGGTTTTTAAATGTTTTTCAATATTTTGTGCCCCAATTTTGACTATAGATTTATCTTCAGCGGTAAAAGGTACATTGGAAATCATATGTCACACACCCAATTAATTAACTTGTGGTTAATTTCAACCACAAAATTCATAAAAAATCACCACCTATCAAAGCTGAGTAAAACATATCAAAGCTGCCTACGCGTTGCATTTCGCATTAAAAAAATTAAAATAAAGAACAAAATCAAAAAAAAAACGCTGATATTGATCCGCTTACATAAAAAACAGTGTTTTTAAATATTATTGGTTTTCATTTTGTATTAATATTTATATCACTTATAATATACACTCGAAATCATATAAAATATATACTTTGTTCAATTTTATATTTTTGTTCTTTTCTTGTGGCAATTTTGTAATTTTGTTGCAATTACATTATTCCCGCGCTCAGTCAATACATCTTTTGACTTAATTTTAGATCAGACTTTTATCAGAGATTATGAAAAAGCTTCAATTTTATTGAAAAAAGCAATTTATTTTCACATGGTTTGTACAGCCGTAACAATTTTTTTAAAATTTTGTTCTTTATTTTAGTTTTTTTATGCGAAATGGAAAACTACACACAACTCCAAATTTTTATTTTTTTATAGTAAACATTTTAGTAGTCCAATCATTTTTTATATAGCTCGGTAATCGATCAGTTAAGTATCATCGCCTTTTTGTGAACGTTTTTAATTGAAATTCGATCAAGATTTTTTTGAGCTTCTAAAAAAGCTTAAATTTATCTGCTTTATCCGCTGCAATATTTTAAAAATGGCAACGAAATGGTTACCACCGATAAAACTAAATGATTTGCAGGCTTATTCTATTGTACAAATAATTCTCGATGTGCATAAGAAGTACATAGTTTTTGAATGTCTTACAAAAGGAGCTATTCTCTTTTAATTTTAAAATCAGGAGATAAAACTGTTTTTGAGAGAAAACTGAAATTTTTTTCAGAGTATAACATAATTACAAGATGGGTGTTAGTATTTTAGCCTTGCAGTGAGTAAATTATCCAATATTTATTAGTATTTTAGCGTTTGCAATGTAAAATTATATTAATTAAATGTAATAATATTTATACATTTGGGATTAGTTAGTCATTTCTTATACTAATCATTTTCTAAAAATATTTTCCGGAGCTAAACGTTTGCCGGGTCAGCTAGTATATATATAAATTACGTGCGGCCCGCCAAAAAATTTGAAAATTTAAATATGCCCGTGGCTTAAAAAGGTTGCTCGCCCTTGCACTACACTATGTATTGTAAACATTAAACTTGTAAATACACAATATTTTCACAAAATACTAATATAAAAAATCACAATTGGATAGTGTATTGTTCGTAGACTGGTTGAAGATATAATGGAGAAAGGACATTTTAAAAAATATTTTTTACTAACAATAAGATTCTACACATGTGTGGAACGAATTGCGAATACTTTGCGCGTCGTTTTTATTGTTTTGTGAGAAGTTTGGAAATACTATCTAAATAAAAGAGATTTGTGTCGCACAGTGTGTTAAGTTCATTCCGTTTATTTATTGTTTTATTGCTGTAAATAGTTAAAAAAAGATCCTTCTATAATTCTTCGTTTGAATAAATTTTGTTCGAATTGTAGTACAGTCGGGTTAGAAAAGTCCATATTTGTTTTAAAGTATTAATATGCTCTGTTATCATAGTTTTAAATTGTTTCAGATTTTTTAAATTATTTTTATGATGTTGTAAGCGTTTCATTAAGTTCTGGCTTGATTCTCCTATGATGCTTGGTACATACAGGCTTGGTACATAGGTCAACATCAAATTCAGAATTATACAAAATATATATATATATATATATATATATATATATGTGGGTGTATATATATATATATATATATATATATATATTAGGGAAATCCTTAACATGTATATTTTCGAAATTTTTTGCTCCCAGGGGCTCAAATGCTTCAAAAATGATAAAAGAATTCTCTGTAAGCTTTAGTTCATGATATTAACGTTAAGATAGTCGGCACTCTAACCAAAGCATCTTATGGGAAAAAATCCATTTGTTTCTAACAAATGAACAGCAACAAATCAATGAAACTTAGCAATTCATCGTGCCACATTTTATCGATTCGAAAATTCATCGATTTACATAAAAGATTTCTTATTTTTAGTTAAATCTATTGGCTTGAGAGTTGATCGAGCTCAAAGTTTAATTATTCTATAATAATCATGTGAATATTTATTTTATGAAATATTGTAAATTTTTTATTTATGATCAAAATAAGTAAATACAATGTTATTTTCATGATTTTGATGAATATATATGACTTGTCGCTGAATTATTAGATTGGATAAAATAACTAAATTAGATTAATTAAAATAAAAACAAATGGAATTTTTTCCATGTTATTTTCATAAGAAACTTCAGTTGGAGTGCGGAGAATCTTAAAGTTAATATCAAGAGTTAACATTTTCACAATTTTTTTTTATTAATTTGAAAACATTTGAGCCCCTGGGAGCAAATATTTATATTAAAAACAGCCCTATTATTCAGTAAGTCTTGTAAGATTAGATAAATGTAATTTACCATTTATAAAAAAATTATAATTAGAATAAATTAAATTTGTCGTTTATCATTTGTTATTTGTCATCAAATTTGCTTTTAAATCGTTGTCCAAGAAATAGAGAATTTCAATCCAAGAAACAAATTAAAACGAGGTTATTACATTATGTTTATGAAGTTCCAAATAAAACTCTAAAATGTTTCTTTGTCATTTTTACACAGATAGCACTGTATATAATTTGATCTAGTATTTCGTCAAAAATAGTCTTTAACATAGTTGGTATAACTATTTATTTATCTCTTATAAAATTCTTTCTTTAAAGTTAATATAAATTTTTATTAACTGTTTGTTATTGTTTGCACCTTTGTCTAGGTAAAAATTCAGTTGGCCTTTTTTATACAAATTATAATTTCTAATAACAATGGCAAAATAAATAATATTTAATAAACAAAATAAATCTTATTTCCCGACTTGTATGATTGAAATTACGAGCACAAATTCCCGTGTATGAATTTTAAGTTCTTTAATAAAGGGCTCTTATTGCTATTTTTATTTACTCTAACTTACAAAAAATCTAAAAAAATGATATAAAACTTTGATGAAAACGAGATCATTTATGATGCTATAATATCTTCCATCAATTCAATGGGGTTGATATTTGCGTATACCATAGAAAGTATTTACTATTAATAATAATCATAGATAAAATTCATAATGGCTTGGGAGATAATGTTCAAATACCTTAACATAGGAAATAAATCTTATTCCCCAATTTGTGTGATTGAAATTCCTAGCACAAATTCCAATAAATCATTCTTTACATGCAGATCCATTGAAAACCGCTTTGTGCATAACTCGCACCCTTGTTGGGGGATGATATATATAGGCATCGCAATAGAGTCTTTAGAAAAGTTTTTGGCAGTTTTCATCAGGTACAAGGCTTTATATTCTCAATATTCTTGGCATTCCGATTTTCCGGGACTACGATAAATTTTCTACTATTGAATATGAAATCAAAGAAATAGTACATGTAGAGAAAAATAATTTCTGGCTGTTATTAGTAGTAGTACTAGATTAGTACTAGAAGATATTAATTTTGTCTGACATTTAATAATAATTTGAATTGTTTTTTTGATATGAAAGCATAATAGAAAACTACATATAAGTTTTCTTTTCTCATGCTAAACTAGGTTTAAAATTATTCCACATTACAATATCATGAATATATTGTTCTCATACCATTAATTTTATTTAAATCACACAATTTGATTTGATTTTTTTATACTCTTATGAATATTTACAGAAGTATATTCAACTGTTGAATTGAAATGGTTTTTAACTCTGTGCAAAATTACTGTAAATACCTTTCGTTATAATGATATAATCGTGGTAAATGATAATTTTATAAGTATCTTCTCAATGGATAGAATTGATTTGTTTCGAAGTTTGAAATATAAACATATGTTCAATTTATCAATATAATACAGTGTAATTGTATTTGAAATATTTGTTTTTTGTGCAAATTGACTAAAATACTCGTTCATGTTTATGCACTTAAAAATTCGTTGATTATCATTTACTCCTTGATTAATAAATTGGTCTTATTGTTTTATTTCTAACAAAATTTACGGAAATTACTAATAAAAGCTTTATTTCCAAGATTTTGAAGTCATAAAACATATTTATTAATTTAGTTACACATTTATATAAAGGTTACATATAAATTGTATAATCACATAAGGGAAAGCATCTAAACATCTATAAGTAATATGTACTACTATTTGACATTTTTGCAATTTCTAAATAATTTGTTATACTCTATGGAACATATCTATTCAAATTATTCATGCTTCTAGGAATGTATGCTATTAAAAGACCTGAAATTATGTTTGATATTTTTGTAATTTCATTTATGGCAAAGAAAACTCAATCAGGGACAAAAACATTTTAACAGGATATATTGCAACAGGATTATATTACATTTTGATAAGTAATTTCTAATTTGTGCAGGGATAACATAAATCATTTATACTAATTTAGGCGTCAAAATCAATATTATTACAATATCTGCCCTTGATTTTAAAAATAGATATTTTATGTAAAATATCTAAAATTAATTTGAATACATATTGTATTTATTAAGGGCAAAATAAGTATTATAAGATATACCTAAGCTCTAAAAGCTAAATCTCACTTATATTAAGTTTCTAAAAGTATCTGAGTCAATTTGAGCAGTAATAACATAATTAATGTTATAGTCATTTGGAGTGAATTGTTATGCTTAGACATTTCAAAAAGCTCGTCAAAAATAAAGTATAAACAAGTTTTCGTGAGATTAATAATATAAAAAATCTAAATGTATTTTGACACTCACTACATGAAATTCAAGGCATTTGAATACTCCGTCAACTACTTCTATATTCCATATTAATTTCACACATGAGCCTGATGATCCAGTTGCTATAAATCCAACTCAAATAGTTGCAATTAAATTTAACATCCCAATAATAATATTTTTCTTTCTGCTCATTATTTCAAGGACCCTCAAATGTATTCCTTAACTATATAGAACCATCATCTGTTTCACTAGCAAAGCCTGGCCATTATTATTCAAGGGCTCACTTGCTATTAATATATTCCTCTGGTCACCGTGCATAATTGCCGTGGCACAATGACCCAAAGTATTATAAATTATCTTAATAGTACTTCATATCATAATTAAAATCCACCCTAGTATGTATTTGCTATGAGACGAAAACAGAATTTCGGCGGTGGAAGTCCGAGCACATTCGGACAATCTATTAGGCGAAATTTATAAGCGCGTTATGGTTATATTGCTTAGATGAAGTGGTCGTTAAGGAGAGTTGGTATAATTGGGATACTGTGTGGGATATGTTTGGTAATAATCTTTTAAATTGCTCGATTACTGAGCCTTGGTCAGATAATTCTGAAACAATATTTATGATATTAATTCGTAATACTTTGAAATAATACTTTTGCATAAAATTATTTAGAAGTTTAAGGACCAGTGTACATTTTTTTAGTCATACACACTCACAATTAGTTGATTTGTGAAAATAGGCAGTCTAAAATTACCCTTGGAAAATAGTCCTTTTTCAAGCATTGCTGCATCTAATAAAATTATTAACTTCCCGTAGGTTAACTTATAGTAATCGCAAAAAAATCGAAAATGAAAATTTTTATATATTATCACGTTTCAAAGGTTTCTGAACATTTTCTGAACAAAAAATGTATGTATATGTGTGTGTGTATGTGTATATTTTCGTCGACAATTTTGGAAACACGTATCAACCGATTTGAATAATTAAACAAACATTCGATTCGTATTGATAATGGGACGTGCTGATTAGTTTTTGGCGAAGGCAGGTCTAGCCGTTCCGAAGATACGGGGCTAAATGTGCCAAAAACGGTAAGAGAACGGAGCGTTCAATTTTAATAATTTAAAAAACATTTTACTTGTATTGACAAGATGAAGAACTGATTAAATTTATGGGAGGGTCCAGCGGTTATGGATTCTCAATAAAAATAAGTTAAAAAATTGTCATTTGGCGGTCAAATATGTTTATTGGACATATGTACATCAAATTAACAGATATTTTATAGAAATTTTAATCATGTGTAAACATTTTGTGTAATTTTTTTTGGGTTAAGTATCAAAATTTTTAATTACGGTACGCAAAGTTCCAGCAATTTGCCTTAAGACACAATGCCACGCGCCCCACTAGTATATGATCTCTATCAGATAAATTCTAATAACAAAAATCTAACTAATCTAGAGAGTTACACTATCTATTTGGGTTGCCATTTAAAAAAAAATAAAAACGGAAAAAAACGAGAATGACGGCTCTTAGGACAGTTAAGTACTAATTACTTTCCGAAAATTAGATTAATCATTCTGAACTTTTAGACAAATTTTTATAAAAATTTGTATATTAAAATGTGTGTATTTACTCTTTTACTAATAACTATGTAATTTTATTTCAACTCTGTTTCCATTTTTGTATGAGAATTTCTTTATAGTTTTATTAGATTGCTACTACCAAAAATAAAAATAATTTTTAAAGTATGTTATTTGCTTTATGACATATTTTTTGGTATTTTCCATCATGATTTTTATCATGAGGTTTTCAACTTTTCTGATCATTTTGTATTAAATGTTAAGATTTCACAGAAATACGAACTTTCTTCTTTTATAATATTTTTCATAATTTTTATTGTATAAGAAGTAAAGTCAAAATATCAAAACTTGGGTAATCTATTTACTCAGTTTCACTATTATATCTTCACTCTTATAAATAAGTGCATTAAATCTCTTCTTTATGAAACAAGATTTTGAGTTGATATTGATAATAAAAGACAGATAGTAGTTTTTAGGATCAGAAAATAAAATTATTAATTTATTCGTCTTAGTGGCCCTAGCTAATGACCCGTAAAAACAAAAACGATTATAATAAGCTTATATGTAAAAATATTTGCAGTAAAACTTATTGTAAGGAAATGTCTGTTTTCTTGCAATTTCCTAATAAATCAATTTAGTTGAAGAAATTAATATTTAAATGATTTTGACTCAACACTAAGTGGTATATTTTATTTTACTTAATTATTTTCTGTTATAGCATAATACTGAAAGATAATCGTTTTCATCTATTATAAATTAAATGTGAATAATAACTCTGGTCTATTTTTTGATTTGGCAGATTGAGTTTTTTTTTCAATTAAATGACCAGCATTTCTGGCATTATTTGATTTTTTAGTAATCATTTATGTTAGTCAATTAATAGAATAAAATACATTGGTTGCCGTCTTTTTAATATGATATACAATAATTAATTCAATGTAGTTAAATAAAATGAGATTTTAGCTTTTAGCTTTGTAAGCGTCAGAACAGTCATTCAAATTGGTCATCTTTGCAGATTACTTTATCTGTAGTCATTAATAACCAAATAATTTGCAAATAACCAAATACCTATCTTATATCAATTAAAAGTTTTGATCTGTTTTCGGCTTCTGACCTTGCAATTATATAGCAATTATAAATCTATGCAATAATAATTTTTTTATCTAATCTCTATAGCAATTTTTCTTAATGATTTTATGTATATTTTTTATAATCGAATTTAAATTATGAGTGTCGCATATGATTGTAAAAGTTTTTATGGACGATCGTAGCTAATTGAATAAATGAATAACTAAATAAATAACCTATCAAAACTTTTTCATAATAATAGAGATTATGATTATCGATAATATATTTACTATAGGTTATAAGTTACGCAAAGTTTCAGAACTGTGTACATAAAAACATTTATTTCGAAACTTTTTGTTACCACTTTGTTGAAAATTTGAAGCAAATTTTCTTCTAAGCAAAAAATGTAACTTCAAACTTTCACACATACTGTAGAAATGAAAACTGATAGAAAATACCTTTACTATCTCCAATTTATATTTAAGATACTTTAATATTTTCATTGCAAAATGAAGTACATTTTATAGGTAAATAATTGTACAGTTATTTCAAATATAAAAATGCATTTAAAAACGTACATGTAGTTGCATTTTGATGGAATTATTAGAGAACAGTATTTCGAATGCAATCTACAAATATAGTAGTAGTATTAAAGAGTTCTGACATGTGTAGTATTTTGAAAACTTGAAGTAAAAACTAGAAATAATTGCACTAAATTTTCAAATATAACGCAATGGCACTATTATGGATTTTTTAACTTATCTTTTTCATAGTTGATTGTACGATAAATCACTACAAAAGCAATTTAGTTGATCAATGATTGGATATCGTGTGAAAGAACTATCTTATATTTTCTTAATTTATTTTCTTAGATATGATCAACTTATTGACACACTTGAGTAGTTTGAGCAATATTTCCATCGTAAAAGTAATTTAAATGGATTGGTTTCAAGTTAGAATGTGCTAAAACATATAATTACACTCTTACAAGAAACCGATTGCATCGGAAAATGTACATATGAAAACTTACACAATATATTTTAATTGAAGTTTCTTGTATAAATTATATTTTCATGAAGTATGAAATTGACATGTTAATAAAATAGAGATATCCATATATATCATAAAATCACATAATAAAACCATTTTGATTTTGTAAAGTTCAAAACATTTTTTACCTGTAAATTATTCAATTATCAATACGTAATGTGAGGAAAAATATTTGTTTTAAATTTAGGAAATACTTTTTTAATTATTACTATACTTTTTCAAGTTTCCATTAAATGATTGTATAACATTTTATCATCAAATCATTATTGTTATAATATATCTTAATAAATGTTATTCCTGCAGAGTATTTAATAATACGTTTATGATGATGAAGAAGATGATTATATTTCTTTTATGTCGGTAATGAATTTTGCTATATTACATTAAGAAATAAACATTCAACGATTTTTATAAGTTTTTATTAATACAAAACATATAAAATAATACTTATGGATAAAATGTCTTGTGAAAGACATCCGAAACAATATTGATTCAAGTATAAGATAGAGTAGAACATTACTCAAAATTGTTATCGTTTAATTAAAAATGAAAGAAATATTATTGATATACAAATATTGAAAATGTTTATACCTCTAAATATGAGTAGACAGCGCATAATAAATACATATTTTGGAAATGTTACTTTTTGGTGATGTTTGTTTTATTAGCATGTTAAACCCAATTTGTATTCTAATCTACGTGGTAGTAGAAGTATTCGAGAATAAATTGATTTGTTTCCAAAAGTGCAAAGCTCTTGTCGTTACTATTTCATATTTAGAGGAATATTTTTGTATATCATTTTTCCTTGTAATTTTCATTCATTATTGGCTTTGTTGGATTCGGTGGATACTGGTTTTCCAGCCTGGGATTTTCCTTGTTGTCCCTTGGTCATGCATTTGCAACCAGGTCCACATTTGCAGCCATCACAGAAGCAGCCAGATTGGCATTGGCAGTCTAGATAAATAATACTGGTCAAAAATCTATTTTGTATTAATTTCAAAATCAATTTTTGGTTTCAAAATGTTCAAATTTGGTCGAATCATATACCTATCACTAGATCAGAGATATGTATAAGATAACACCTCGTTGGGTAATACCTACTAATAATTATTCTCAAAAAAATTTAGTAACTAAAGGTATACCTCTTGTTATAATAAATATAAATAAAATTCAATTAGAATACATTTTTGAAAAATATTAAAACTATATTTATTGTTAAGAGTTCCAATTATATATGCATGTTTAACGCATAAACATTAGACGTTTATCTACATTTAATAGATTTAAAAAAAATGCTTTTATTGATAATTTCGCTATTTATATAATTTTATAAGAGCAAAGCATAGTTGATTCTCATACTAAATTATTTTATTTGTCTACCACGTAATAGAAAACTACAACAAAATCTGTATTATCATGCACGAATAAGCAAAAGGAATTTTAATATCAAAGGTAATCGATGTTTTTTAAAATCATTCAAGCATGTTAATCATGCGATTTATTTTTCTATATTAATTATTGGAATTCTTCCAGCAGAAAAAACAAGTGATAAAAAATAGTAATCAAATACAAGTCGAGAACATTTATTCACGAAGATTTTGTATGAGATTACTATTCCGTTGTTTTTCTATCTGTGTGTGAATGCTTTATTTTTTTAAATCCTGATACGTAATTTTAGAGGTGAAATAAGGGTAAAAAAATTTCATTCTTAAATTTATTTTATAATTGGAATACACTACCTTATAGAACATAATATATATAGAAATAAATTTCTTGCACCTAATTTATTTATATGAGACCAAAGAGAGAGTATTTATATGAGAACAAATATTCTATGTTTTACAGCCAGATATAACTTTATATTATTGGCTGTTAACTTCGTGTAATTTTTTATTTAATAACGAAAATTAGCAATTAATAATGTTTTAAAAAACTTATTCACTTTGTTTGAATTTATTAATTCATTTATTCTATGAATAAATTTTTTTGTTAAAGTTTTCAATAAACTTCAAGAATCATTGTAAGGGGGGTCAAATAATAAAGATTAAAATTAAAGAGTAACTAGTGGGGCGCATGGCATCGTGCCTTAAGGCAAATTGCTGGAACTTACCGTACAAAATAATTTTTTTTAAAAGATTAACATTTTTGAAAAAAAATGACTCTGAAAAATCAGATTTTTGAGAAACTATAAAGACTAAAATTTACTTTTTTTTGAAAAAAAGACTTTTTGAAGAAAAGTGTAATTTGAAATATTTTGGTAACCGCCAGATGGCATTTTATTTTACTTTTTTTACTAGATTTCCGAAGCCGCTAAACCTGCCTTCATAAAAATTTGATCAATTCTTCATCTTGTTAATACAAGTAAAATGTTTTTTGAATTATTCAAATCGGACGCTCCGTTCTCTTAAAAACTGAGTTACTGTTTTTGGCACTTTTTGCCCCATGTCTTTGGAACGGCTAGACCTGCCTTCGCCAAAAACTTATCAGCACGTTTCCTTATCAATACAAATCGAATGCTTTTTGAATTATTCAAATCGCTTCATCCGTGTTCTCAAAATCGTCGACAAAATTTGTATCCGAATACACATACACACACGCACACACACACACATACATACAAACACACATACACACATACATCCATTTTTTCTAAGGTATGCAAAAATATTCAGAAACCTCTGAAACGTGAAGATATATAAAAAAAATTATTTTCGATTTTTTTGCGATTACTATAACTTACCCTACGGCAAGTTAAAAATAAAGAATCAATTAGTAAAAAAATGAAATGTTTATATGTATATATATATATATGTATATATATATATATATATATATATATATATATATATATATATGTGTGTGTGTGTGTATATATATATGCGTGTGTGTGTGTAAAAGTTAATAAACAAAAAATTAAATGAATTTACTTTCAAATTCGAAAAACTGTTTATCTAATAATATTACTCACAAAGTGGAGCACAATATTCCAGTTCATAGATTGAACAAAAATATGACTTTTCAAGCGTTATTCTTCTAATCATATTTTTTAATTACTATTTATTGATCTACCGAATATTTTGAATTAACTAAAATAATATATTAATTTCACATCATAGTATTGATGTGATACTATGAGTTTTCTTAAGAGTTCAGAAAATTTAAAATATTATTACTTGATTTATGATGAATCTGGAAAAATATTTCCATTATAAATATCGCAATATATCTTATTAACTTTTAATAATTAAATAATAAAAACATTAATTTGATTTTTTTTAAATAAACTAAATATTAAATATAAAGTATATACTGTTAATTTTAAAAATATTGTGTGTATACAAGTTTATGTTCCTGTCTTCATAATACACAATAAAATTACATAAATTATAAAAAAAAAATCTTTGATATATTTTTTTTGAATCTAAAAAATCAACACAAATTTAATTAAACGTTATAATTGTGTAAGATTATTATTTAAGCTACAGTCGGTGTTAAATATTATATTAATTTAATTACTTACTACATCAAATAAAAAAAATGTTCAATTCAATTAAAAAAAAAATTAAATATAATTTAATAAATCATAAAAACTATTTAAAACATGGTGAACCCAATGTAGTTAATAACTATTTCAATATTATTCGATAGATGGACTACAAAAGTCAATACGATTTCCAAAACATTTTAATTAAATATTTATTTTTATTTAATTAAAATTTATTTATATTTATTTAATTTATTCACTTACTGCTGTCACATCCTCCGCAAGGCATTTTGAAGCTCGATGTCGTTTATTAAAAAACACAAAAACACTAATTATTTTTTATCTGAAGACAGGTGTTTGTCCTTGTAGAACTAGAGTCGCGTGTGAGGGCTCCGTTGCTCCCGCATTTGTTTTTAAGCGTCCTTCCCCGTCCGAGAGAGGAACGTGTGCAGAAATTATCGTCAGTGGTAACCAATCGCTTTTTGGTAGGGTACTCATTGGTAATTGATATTTAGCAAAATATATAAAAATCTGTTATTTTTATATGAACTAAATTAATTATGAATTTGTCTATTTTGTGAATGCATTTTGCAATTTTGGTTAGTTTTTATATATGGTTAGTTTTTAAAAAAAATCCAAGCTCATTCTAGTGATGACTATATTAGTATTCAAATTAGTGCCTTTGATATTTTTCAACATCTTATGCAGTAATGCTCAATTAGGTTATTCTTACTTGGAAACATGTTTTTGACCTATATTTTCTAGTGACATCAAATTGCATCAAATTGCATACAACGCGGAATTCGAACACAAAATCTCACCCATCCGCTTTCAAAATGAATATTAATAATTAAACAGAATATAATATTAACAAAATTATTGCGCTGATTCTGCCGTAAAATAGACCAATGTTACGGCAAAGGTTATATCACCTAGCAGTTTTAATACAAATGGTACTAAATACTATCAAAATGCTATGTGATTTTGGAGTTTTACATATAAAATGCATTCACTCATCGTTTTTGACATTTGTGCGTTTTTTAGGTTAGGTTTCCTATCTAAAACGCCTGATTCGACAACAGTCACATGGTTTTTGACAATATTTAGTACCATTTTTAATGAATACTACTACATTACATAGCCTTGTCGTAAAGTTGGTTTTTTTTCGATAGAATGGGCTGCTATGTATATTATTCAAAAAAGTAATTCAAGAATTTTGTTAACGCCTATAGCTCAACCCTTTTCAATAAAATTATATAATTCTCTTAATACAGGATAAACCATTATGAAATATAATTATTTTATTACATTTTATACTTTTAAATTTTGCAATGATCCTTCATTGTAATGTGTCCTATATAAACACTTTCCTAATCCTCTTAAGCCTCTTTTCTGAAACATTAGATTCTTTGAAGTTCTCAATCCAACTGCATCACAGGTAATATTTGATTACCAATCAGAAAATAATATGAAAATATATAAACTTTGTAAATTTGTCGATTTGGCGATTTGGCGATTCAAATAATCTAACAAATATTTATAGAAAATTAACATTATTATTAATGTTATATGCGTTCAAAAGAAAAATTGATTACTTCTAATAAATAATCTGTTAAAAATATTAAAAATCACTTAGAATAAAAAGTAATAAAAATGACCTTGTTGTTTTGTATTTTTTTTATTTTATAGAGACTGTAAGAAACATCATATTTTTCCAACTTCAAATACATTTTTAGATTTATTAGTAGAATAATATATTTAAATCGAATAATAATTAAATATTACAATTTTTTAAAAGCATATATCCACGTGATGAATTTTTGGTCAATGCAAATACAATTTATTTTGTAAAAAGTTGGCTTTAATCATAAATGTATATCCAAATATTATCAGAAACGTGTTTATTCTACCCTAATTTTATATTTATATTATTTAAGACGGATTCAAATTGATTATTCTAGTAAAATAGTC